>NW_025765165.1:0-242712 GCF_003918875.1 Haliotis rubra | reverse complement strand
CACAGCCTAGACGGTGAAATGGATATTGTAACACTATGTCCATTGAAGGATGACTCTCATAGTGAACACAGCCTAGACGGTGAAATGGATACTGTAACACTATGTCCACTGAAGGATGACTTCCTCAGAGTGAACACAGCCTAGACGGTGGAATGGATACTGTAACACTCATGTCCACTGAAGGATGACTCTCAGAGTGAACACAGCCTAGACGGTGAAATGGATATTGTAACACTATGTCCACTGAAGGATAACTCTTAGAGTGAACACAGCCTAGATGGTGAAATGGATATTGTAACACTATGTCCACTGAAGGATGACTTCTCAGAGCGAACACAGCCTAGATGGTGAAATGGATACTTTAACACTATGTCCACTGAAGGATGACTCTCAAAGTGAACACAGCCTAGATGGTGAAATGGATACTGTAACACTATGTCCACTGAAGGATGACTCTCAGAGTGAACACAGCCTAGATGGTGAAATGGATACTGTAACACTCATGTCCACTGAAGGATGACTCTCAGTGAACACAGGCTAGACGGTGAAATGGATACTGTAACACTATGTCCACTGAAGGATAACTCTTAGAGTGAACACAGCCTAGATGGTGAAATGGATATTGTAACACTATGTCCACTGAAGGATGACTTCTCAGAGTGAACACAGCCTAGAAGGTGAAATGGATACTGGAACACTATGTCCACTGAAGGATGACTTCACTATGAGGGAGCACAGCCTAGACGGTGAAATGGATACTGTAACACTATGTCCATTGAAGGATGACTTCTCAGAGTGAACACAGCCCAGACGGTGAAATGGATACTGTAACACTATGTCATGACTCAGAGTGAACACAGCCTAGATGTCCCCTTAGGAGTGAACACAGCCCAGAGTGAAATGGATACTGTAACACTATGTCCACTGAAGGATGACTCTCTCAGAGTGAACACAGCCTAGACGGTGAAATGGATACTTGTAACACTATGTCCACTGAAGGATGACTTCAGAGTGAACACAGCCTAGATGGTGAAATGGATACCGTAACACTATGTCCACTGAAGGATGACTCTCAGAGGAACACAGCCTAGGAATGGATGAAATGGATACTGTAACACTATGTCCACTGAAATGGAAGGATGACTCCTCAAAGTGAACACAGCCTAGACGGTGTAATGCAGTTAATGCAATGGCTGCAGTCAACAGGGAATGTGGTCAACACAAAGGTTGTAGTCAAGACAGAATGTGGGTTTGCTGTCAAGGCACAGGTTGTGGTCCACATAGACTAATTAGTGAACACACAGGTTGTGGTCCACAGAGAGTAATTGGTGAACACAGAGGTTGTAGCCAGCAGAGAGTAATTGGTGAACACACAGGTTGTAGCCAGCTGACGGTAATTGGTGAACGCAGAGGTTGTAGTCAGCAGAGAGTAATTAGTGAACACAAAGGTTGTAGCCAGCTGACGGTAATTGGTGAACGCAGAGGTTGTAGTCAGCAGAGAGTAATTAGTGAACACAAAGGTTGCAGCCAGCAGAGAGTAATTGGTGAACACACAGGTTGTAGCCAGCTGACGGTAATTGGTGAACGCAGAGGTTGTGGTCCACAGAGAGTAATTGGTGAACACAGAGGTTGTGGTCCACAGAGAGTAATTGGTGAACACACAGGTTGTAGCCAGCAGGTTGGTGAACACAGGTTGATCCACAGAGAGTAATTGGTGAACACACAGGTTGTGGTCCACAGAGAGTAATTGGTGAACACACAGGTTGTGGTCCACAGAGAGTAATTGGTGAACACAGAGATTGTAGTCAGCAGATAGGAATTGGTGAACACACAGGTTGTAGTCAGAGAGAGTAATTGTGAACACAGCAGATAGGAATTGGTGAACACACAGGTTGTAGTCAGGAGAGAGTAATTGGTGAACACAGAGGTTGTAGTCAGCAAAGAGATCCAGGCTAGAATAGGTCTTCAGAAAGCCATGCTTACCACAAAAGGCAACTATGTTTGTCGTCGAAGAGGCTTAATTAACGGATCGGGTGGTCTTGTTTGACACATGTCATCGGTTTCCAATTGCGCAGATCGATGCTCATGCTGTTGATCACTAGATTGTCTGGCCAGAGGTGGTCTAGGTTGTTGTCAACACAGGAGGTGGTCTGTGTTTTGGTCAACACAGGAGGTGGTCTGTGTTTTGGTCTGTGTTTTGGTCAACACAGGAGGTGGTCTGTGTTTTGGTCAACACAGGAGGTGGTCTGTGTTGTGGTGTAGTCAAACACAGGAGGTGGTCTGTGTGGTCTGTGTTTTGGTCAACACAGGAGGTGGTCTGTGTTTTGGTCTGGTGGTCAACACAGGAGGTGGTCTGTGTTTGGTCTGTCCTTTTTGCACAGGAGGTGGTCTGTGTTTTTTGGTCTGTGTTTTGCTCAACACAGGAGGTGGTCTGGGTTGTGGTCAACACAGGAGTGGTCTGTGTTGTGGTCAACACAGTATATGCTATAGTCAGGGAGGAGGTCAAGATAGAAAGTCTCTGAAACAGAATGTAGTCGGTGCACAAGATGATCATTTGCCAACATCACATACCTTCGACATACAGTGTGTGGGAGTCATATCTGTACACAGCACGGAAGTTGAGGATACCAAACTCTGTACTCTCTTGCTGCTTCTGGAAATATATTCCACAATGTTCACAGTCTGCCAGTTCACAAAAGGTTAAATTCAGAGATGACTGAAGAGATGTGCTTTTAATAGTTTTGTACATTTTTTGTAGATTGGACAATTCAGATAAAGAACACATAATTAAGTACACTTACATGACACTCTTTTATCTCAGCAAGAAACCAAATTGCTGATAGTGGCAACTCACCTGGATCTCTGCCATCTGCATGTAGAATGTCTCAATCAGAGACATGGTGTCCATCTTGTGAAAAGTCAACAGGTCTCGCAACTCCTAGAAACATAATGTATAACATATGTCATCTACTGCCAAAAGACGGACAGTCAATCGGTTCACCTAGATCTGTGGACAGTTGATAAACTGACCTTGATCTGTGGACAGTAAATAAACTGACCTGGATTTGTTGACAAGTGATGAACTGTCCCAGATCTGTGGACAGTAAAATGAACTGACAGTGGAATGAACTGTCCTGGTGGACAGTGAATGAACTGACCTAGATCTGTTGACAAGTGATGAACTGTCCCAGATCTGTGGACAGTAAATGAACTGACCTAGATCTGTGGACAATTGATGAACTGTCCTAGATCTGTGGACAGTTGATAAACTGACCTGGATTTGTTGACAAGTGATGAACTGTCCCAGATCTGTGGACAGTAAATGAACTGACCTAGATCTGTGGACAATTGATGAACTGTCCTAGATCTGTGGACAGTAAATGAACTGACCTAGGTCTGTGGACAATTGATGAACTCACCTGAAACTGTGCTGAGAGGATGTCCTCCATGTTTAACCCTTTCCCTTTAGCATGGAAGAAGTCAACCAGAAGACCAAGGGCATCAAACATGCGTTGGTAGAAGATGGGTGGCCTCTGGAAGAGAAACACTTTCCTGTCTATGGCATCTAAAAGTTGTAAGCAATAGGAATGACAAGTCTTGTACACATGTACAAGTCACATGTACATAAACCACCTCACATGTACATACACCACCTCAAATGTACATACACCACCTGACATGTACATACACCACCTCATATGTACATACATCACCTCACATGTACATACACCACCTGACATGTACATACACCACCTGACATGTACATACACCACCTCATATGTACATACACCACCTCACATGTACATACACCACCTGACATGTACATACACCACCTGACATGTACATATACCACCCTCACATGCACATACATCACCTCAAATGCACATACACCACCTCCACATGTACACACACACCACCTCACATGTAGATACACCATCCTCACAGGTACATACACCACCTGACATGTACATACACCACCTCATATGTACATACATCACCTCACATGTACATACACCATCTCACAGGTACATACACCACCTGACATGTACACACACCACCTCACATGTACATACACCACCTCACATGTAGATACACCATCTCACAGGTACATACACCACCTGACATGTACATACACCACCTCATATGTACATACACCACCTCACATGTACATACACCATCTCACAGGTACATACACCACCTGACATGACCATACACCACCTCACATGTAGATACACCAAATCACATGTACATACACTACCTCACATGTACATACACCACCTCACATGTACACACACCACCTCACATGTACATACACCATCTCACAGGTACATACACCACCTGACATGTACACACACCACCTCACATGTACATACACCACCTCACATGTAGATACACCATCTCACAGGTACATACACCACCTGACATGTACATACACCACCTCACATGTACATACACCACCTCACATGTACATACACCATCTCACAGGTACATACACCACCTGACATGTACATACACCACCTCACATGTACATACACCACCTCACATGTACATACACCACCCCACATGTACATACACCACCTCACATGTACATACACCGCCTCACATGCATCTCACATGTACATGCACCACCTCACAGGCACATACACCACCTCACATGTACATACACCACCTCACATGTACATACACCACCTCACATGCATCTCACATGTACATGCACCACCTCACATGTACGTGCACCACCTCACATGTACATACACCACCTCACATGTACATACACCACCTCACATGTACATACACCATCCTCACAGGTACATGCACCACCTCACATGTACATACACCACCTCACATGCATCTCATATGTACATACACCACCTCACATGTACATACACCACCCCTCATGTACATACACCACCTCACATGTACATACACATACACCACCACCACCACCTGTACATACACCACCTCACATGTACATACACCACCTCTCACATGTAAATACACCACCTCACATGCATCTCACATGTACATACAGCACACCACCTCACATGTACATACAGGCACCACCTCACATGTACATACACCACCCCCTCATGTACATACACCACCTCACACATGTACATACACACCCCTCATGTACATACACCACCTCACATGTACATACACCACCCTTCATCACATGTACATACACCACCTCACATGCATCTCACATGTACATACACCACCCTCACATGTACATACAGGTACACCACCTTCACATGTACATACACCACCTCACATGTACATACACCACCTCACATGTACATACACCACCCTCATGTGTACATACACCACCTCACATGTACATACACCACCTCACATCACATGTACATACATGTAAATACCTCACATGTACATACACATACACCTTCCTCACATGTACATACACCACCTGACATGTACATACACCACCTGACATGTACATACACCACCTGACCTATGTACATACACCACCTATATGTACATACACCACCCCACATGTACATACACCACCTGACATGTACATACATGTATATACACCCATCACATGTACATACACCACATACCTGACATGTACATATACACCACCTTCACATGTACATACACCACCCCACATGTACATACACCACCTCTCACATGTACATACACCACCTCTCATGTGTACACCACCTCACATGTACATACACCACCACCTCACATGTACATACACCATACACCACCTCACATGTACATACACCATCTCACAGGTACATACACCACCTGACATGTACATACACCACCCTCATATGTACATACATCACCTTCACATGTACATACATACACCATCTCACAGGTACATACACCACCTGACATGTACACACACCACCTCACATGTACATACACCACCACTCACATGTAGATACACCATCTCACATACACATACATGTACATACACCACCTGACATGTACATACACCACCTCATATGTACATACACCAAATCACATGTACATACACTACCTCACATGTACATACACCACCTCACATGTACACACACCACCTCACATGTACATACACCATCTCACAGGTACATACACCACCTGACATGTACATACACCACCTCACATGTACATACACCACCTCACATGTGCATACACAACCCCTCATGTACAAACACCACCTCACATGTGCATCCACCACCCCTCATGTACATACACCACCCCTCATGTACATACACCACCCCTCATGTACATACACCACCCCTCATGTACATAAACCACCTCACATGTACATGCACCACCTCACATGTACATACACCACATCACATGTACATACACCACCTCATATGTACATACACCACCTCATGTGTACATACACCACCTCACATGTACATACACCACCTCACATGTACATACACCACCTAACATGTAAATACACCACCTCACATGCACATACACCACCTCACATGTACATACACCACCTGACATGTACATACACCACCCTCACATGTACATACACCACCTGACATGTACATACATACATACATACACCCACTCATGTGTACATACACCACCTCATATGTACATACACCACCTGACATGTACATACACCACCACATGTACATACACCACCCCTCATGTACATACATATTCACCACCTGACATGTACATACACCACCTCACATGTACATACACCACCCTCACATGTACATACACCACCTGACATGTACATACACCACCTCACATGTACATACACCTACACCACCTCACATGTACATATTCACACATACACCTGACATGTACATGTACATACATGTACACCACCTGACATGTACATGTACATACACCACCTCACATGTACATACACCACCTCATGTACATACACCACCTGACATGTACATACACCACACTCCTGACATGTACATACACCCACCTCACATGTACATACACCACCTCACATGTACATACACCACCCTCATATGTACATACACCACCTCATGTGTACATACACCACCTGACATGTACATACACCACCCCTCACATGTACATACACCACCTCATGTGTACATACACCACCTCACATGTACATACACCACCTCATGTACATACACCACCTGACATGTATATACACCACCTCATATGTACATACACCACCTCACATGTACATACACCACCTGACATGTACATACACCACCTCATATGTACATACACCACCTGACATGTATATACGTCACCTCATATGTACATACACCACCTCATATGTACATGCAGCACCTGACATGTACATACACCACCTGACATGTATATACACCACCTCATATGTACATACACCACCTGACATGTATATACACCACCTCATATGTACATACACCACCTCATATGTACACACCACCAACTATTATATACGTACATCACCTCCTCATTGTCAAGAACGTCCTTGAATTCTTCCAATACTTCAATCCAGATTGATTCTAAGATACGGTCAAAGTTGGTCTTGAGAAGGTTGTTGTTGAGAGTGAGCAGATTGCTGTCCAAATACTCAAGTAGGTCACCCACCGCCTGACAAAAAGAGAAACATAAGGCATATAAACACTGAAACACACATGTGTAGACACAGTGACCTTGACACAGGTAGACACACAGACAGGGACATGTGTAGACACACAGACTGGGACACAGGTAGACATACAGACTGGGACATGTGTAGACACACATACTGGGACATGTGTAGACACACATACTGGGACATGTGTAGACACACATACTGGGACATGTGTAGACACACAGACTGGGACATGTGTAGACACACATATTGGGACATGTGTAGACACACAGACTGGGACTATGTGTAGACACACAGACTGGGACATGTGTAGACACACAGACTGGGACACAGGTAGACACACAGACTGGGACACAGGTAGACACACAGACTGGGACATGTGTAGACACACAGACTGGGACACAGGCAGACACACAGACTGGGACATGTGTAGACACACAGACTGGGACATGTGCAGACACACAGACTGGGATATATGTAGACATAGACTGGGACATCTGTAGACACAGAAACTGGGACATGTGTTGACACACGACTTGGAGACTGAGCTCAACACTGTTTCCATCTCTCCTTAGGAAAGTGGCAAGCAGATAAAGGTCAGACATCAGATGGCACATGAAGACACTCAGACGACACAAATTCAGCTCACATCATCAGCAGGGAGAGAATCTGGAGCCCAGTTCAGGTGGAACACATCCTTCTTGATGTCAGGACGCATCTATTAACCAAAAAATGATTCACTATACACATCAACGACGTATCACAAGTGAGTGAGTGAGTGAGTGAGTGAGTGAGTGAGTGTGTGTGTGTGAGTGAGTGAGTGAGTGAGTGAGTGAGAGTGTGAGTGTGTGTGTGTGTGTGTGTGTGTGTGTGTGTGTGAGAGAGAGAGAGAGAGAGAGAGAGAAAGAGTGAAAACGACCCCCAGCAAAAACGGCCAAAAGATATTTCAAGAAAACCGTCACTGCTCACGAGAAAACGTCCACCACTGCTAGGGAAATGGCCTCTATACCTAGAGGAAACGGCCATTATACATAACAGAAAACTATGTATTTTATTTTAATGTTATTCATCTCTAAATCAATATCGTAATAAGGAGCCAACAACATGATAACATAGTCATGGCAAAGGTTGTGGTTGTACATCTACAAGTTGTACTTCTGTATTATATATTGACAACTCCTTCATTTTGTCTCTGAATAATGCAATATATATCATAATGCTATATTTTTTACATAGTTTCTTTTCATTGATAACACATATGGTGATACATGTATTAAAGGGATACCTAGAATAAATAAGAACCCTGTCTATCAGATATCAGTTCTTTCTTAAAGTGACATAATTGTGTGCCGGCTGGCTGATCAGGTCCAAACGTGTCTGTCAGCATCTCCTCAACAGTAGTGGCAGTCAACCGGAAATGATTATTTCACCCACCAACATTTAATTATTGAATAAACACGAGAAAATGTGATCATTACTCAGTGACTGGCGGTGAAAGTATTAGATAAGATGATCTATTAATTCTTTTATTAACCTGCTTTCTCAGTCTCACGTCAGTCACTACGCAGGGAGTAGCGGGTGATTGGATATCTTGACCTGAATTTCAAGTCACATCAACAATATATCAGCCATATCGTGATCATTAAAGGTAAATTATAAACACCTGTCACCGAAGGACAGTAAAACAAGTAGCTTATCGCAGATATAAATCTAAAACTAGAACCTATATTTAAAACATTTAAACTATAGATGACAATACAATAAAAAAAAACAGGCTATAGATTACCAACAAGTGAAAGTAGATCTCCATACTAGGGACCATGGCAGAGCTACAAGAACGAAAGTTGGAATTAGTACCACTAATCCGCTTCATCAATATAAACACTACCTTATCAAGTAGTCTTACTTGTCAAATACACAATCAATCAAACTGGAAGTAAATCTCTATTATTTGGGCAATCTATATTCATATAATATCCTTGATCTTGGTGCAACTATGTTGGCCATTTTCTCTAGGCACAGAGGCCGTTTTCTCTTGGTCCGGAGGCCGTTTGCTTGATTTTTGGGGGGGTCCGTTTTCGCTGGGATCCGTTTTCTCCGCATCCCTCATGGGGAAGTCAAGCATGAAGACAACATATCAAAGGCGATTCCAGGGCATCACAGCCATATAAGATTGTCAGTTTCAGTACACACTAGTGTTGGGAATTGGTGTAAATCTCAAAATTGATGATTGGTTCATTACAACAGATCAATCATCGAAAATGATTGGTTAGCGTCATTTATCACATTTTCCTGGTTTTGTCAGTTAATGCACAAATAATAAAGAAAAAACATGTAGTTCTCTCAGGGTTTTCGCAAATTGCACAAAATGCATTTGCAAATTTCACATCTTTAAAGGATGACTAGTGTTTTAGGAACATACATTTCCTGGAGTTGTTAAGATAAACTTAATCATGACTTGGAACGAGCTTGTAGTGCTTATGCAATGTCGAGACAAAATCAACCTTTTGATATTGTTATTGCAAACAAGTGGTCCAAAATTGTATGTGTTCGATTATGAGAAAACATGATCGATTGCTTGGTCGTTTTGTCATTGTGACCAATCTTCAATTATTTCAATTAATCATACCACCACTAGTACACACACCCATGTGACAAGAGGAAATCCTAACACTATACATACATCACAAGGGATGCCTCCCATGACCTTCCAGTCACACTGAGTTACATCTCTTACACTACATGGCAAGATAACCTCCAGTACTTTCTGGTCACACTGAGTTACATCTCTTACAAGACATGACAAAATAACATCCAGGACCTTGAAGTCACACTAAGTTACATCCCTAACACTACATGACAGAATAACGTAGATGAAGAATGTCAATGACTCATGTTGCACATACACAAAGTGGACGTTGGTGAAGAATGTTACTGACTCCTCAAGTTGCACACATTTTACATCTCTTACACTACATGGCAGAATAACCTCCAGGACCTTCCTGTCACACTAAGTTACATCTCTTACACTACATGGCAGAATAACCTCCAGGACCTTCCTTTTTGTCACACTAAGTTACATCTCTTACACTACATGGACAGAATAACCCCCAGGACCTTCCTGTCACACTAAGTTACATCTCTCTACACTACTACAAGACAGAATAACCTCCAGGACCTTCCTGTCACACTATATTACATCTCTTACACTACAAGACAGAATAACCCCAGGACCTTCCTGTCACACTATAGTAACCTCCAGGACCTTCCTTTTCATCAACTATCTTACACTACAAGACAGAATAACCTCCAGGACCTTCCTGTCACACTAAGTTCAATCTCTTACACTACAAGACAGAATAACCTCCTGGACCTTCCTGTCACACTATGTTACATCTCTTACACTACATGACAGAATAACCTCCAGGACCTTCCTGTCACACTAAGTTACATCTCTTACACTACAAGACAGAATAACCTCCAGGACCTTCCTGTCACACTATATTACATCTCTTACACTACATGACAGAATAACCTCCAGGACCTTCCTGTCACACTAAGTTACATCCCTTACACTACAAGACAGAATAACCTCAGGACCTTCCTGTCACACTATATTACATCTCTTACACTACAAGACAGAATAACCCTCTCCAGGACCTTCCTGTCACACTATATTACATCTCTTACACTACATGGCAGAATAACCTCCAGGACCTTCCTGTCACACTAAGTTACATCTCTTACACTACATGACAGAATAACCTCCAGGACCTTCCTGTCACACTAAGTTACATCTCTTACACTACAAGACAGAATAACCTCCAGGACCTTCCTGTCACACTAAGTTACATCTCTTACACTACAAGACAGAATAACCCCCTGGACCTTCCTGTCACACTATATTACATCTCTTACACTACAAGACAGAATAACCTCCAGGACCTTCCTGTCACACTATGTTAATTATCTTACACTACAAGACAGAATAACCCCTCCCTGTCACACTATGTTACCACATCTCTTTCCTTACCAGGACCTTTCCTGTCACACTAAGTTACATCTCTTACACTACAAGACAGAATAACCTCCAGGACCTTCCTGTCACACTAAGTTATTACACTACAAGGACAGAATAACTTACCTTCACACTATATTACACATTACACTAATAGAATAACCTCCAGGACCTTCCTTTCACACTAAGTTCAATATCTTTACACTACAAGACAGAATAACTCCTGGACCTTCCTGTCACACTATATTACATCTCTTACACTACATGGCAGAATAACCTCCAGGACCTTCCTGTCACACTAAGTTACATCTCTTACACTACATGACAAAATAACCTCCAGGACCTTCCTGTCACACTATATTACATCTCTTACACTACATGGCAGAATAACCTCCAGAACCTTCCTGTCACAATAAGTTACATCTCTTACACTACATGGCAGAATAACCTCCAGGACCTCCCTGTCACACTAAGTTACATCTCTTACACTACACGGCAGAATAACCTCCAGAACCTTCAAGTCAAACTGAGTTACATCCCTCACACTACATGGCAGAATAACCTCCAGGACCTTCCTGTCACAATAAGTTACATCTCTTACACTACAAGACAGAATAACCTCCAGGACCTTCCTGTCACACTAAGTTACATCTCTTACACTACAAGACAGAATAACCCCCTGGACCTTCCTGTCACACTATATTACATCTCTTACACTACAAGACAGAATAACCTCCTCGACCTTCCTGTCATACTATATTGCATCTCTTACACTACATGGCAGAATAACCTCTAGGACCTTCCTGTCACACTGAATCTCTTACACTACATCTCTTACACTACAAGACAGAAATAACCTCCAGGACCTTCCTGTCACACTAAGTTACATCTCTTACACTACAAGACAGAATAACCCCCAGGACCTTCCTGTCACACTATATTACATCTCTTACACTACAAGACAGAATAACCCCCTGGACCTTCCTGTCACACTATATTACATCTCTTACACTACATGGCAGAATAACCTCCAGGACCTTCCTGTCACACTAAGTTACATCTAAGTTACATCTCTTACACTACAAGACAGAATAACCTCCAGGACCTTCCTGTCACACTAAGTTACATCTCTTACACTACAAGACAGAATAACCTCCAGGACCTTCCTGTCACACTAAGTTACATCTCTTACACTACAAGACAGAATAACCTCCAGGACCTTCCTGTCACACTATACATTACATCTCTTACACTACATGGCAGAATAACCTCCAGGACCTTCCTGTCACACTATATTACATCTCTTACACTACAAGACAGAATAACCTCCTAGACCTTCCTGTCACACTATATTACATCTCTTACACTACATGACAGAATAACCTCCAGGACCTTCCTGTCACACATATCTCATACACTACATGACAGAATAACCTCCAGGACCTTCCTGTCACACTAAGTTACATCTCTTAAACCACAAGACAGAATAACCCCATGGACCTTCCTGTCACACTAAGTTACATCTCTTACACTACATGGCAGAATAACCTCCAGGACCTTCCTGTCACACTATATTACATCTCTAACACTACAAGACAGAATAACCTCCAGGACCTTCCTGTCACACTATATTACATCTCTTACACTACAAGACAGAATAACCTCCAGGACCTTCCCTGTCACACTATATTACATCTCTTACACTACAAGACAGAATAACCCCTGGACCTTCCTGTCACACTAAGTTACATCTCTTACACTACATGGCAGAATAACCTCCAGGACCTTCCTGTCACACTAAGTTACATCTCTTACACTACAAGACAGAATAACCTCCAGGACCTTCCTGTCACACTATATTACATCTCTTACACTACAAGACAGAATAACCCCAGGACCTTCCTGTCACACTATATTACATCTCTTACACTACAAGACAGAATAACCCCCAGGACCTTCCTGTCACACTATATTACATCTCTTACACTACAAGACAGAATAACCTCCAGGACCTTCCTGTCACACTATATTACATCTCTTACACTACAAGACAGAATAACCTCCAGGACCTTCCTGTCACACTATATTACATCTCTTACACTACATGGCAGAATAACCTCCAGGACCTTCCTGTCACACTAAGTTACATCTCTTACACTACATGACAGAATAACCTCCAGGACCTTCCTGTCACACTAAGTTACATCTCTTACACTACAAGACAGAATAACCTCCAGGACCTTCCTGTCACACTATATTACATCTCTTACACTACAAGACAGAATAACCCCTGGACCTTCCTGTCACACTATATTACATCTCTTACACTACAAGACAGAATAACCTCCAGGACCTTCCTGTCACACTATGTTACATATCTTACACTACATGACAGAATAACCTCCAGGACCTTCCTTTCACACTAAGTTCAATATCTTACACTACAAGACAGAATAACTCCCTGGACCTTCCTGTCACACTATGTTAATTATCTTACACTACATGACAGAATAACCTCCAGGACCTTCCTTTCACACTAAGTTCAATATCTTACACTACAAGACAGAATAACCCCCTGGACCTTCCTGTCACACTATATTACATCTCTTACACTACATGGCAGAATAACCTCCAGGACCTTCCTGTCACACTAAGTTACATCTCTTACACTACATGACAAATTAACCTCCAGGACCTTCCTGTCACAGTATATTACATCTCTTACACTACATGGCAGAATAACCTCCAGAACCTTCCTGTCACACTAAGTTACATCTCTTACACTACATGGCAGAATAACCTCCAGGACCTTCCTGTCACACTAAGTTACATCTCTTACACTACATGGCAGAATAACCTCCAGGACCTTCCTGTCACACTATATTACATCTCTTACACTACAAGACAGAATAACCTCCAGGACCTTCCTGTCACACTATATTACATCTCTTACACTACAAGACAGAATAACCCCCTGGACCTTCCTGTCACACTATATTACATCTCTTACACTACAAGACAGAATAACCTCCAGGACCTTCCTGTCACACTATATTACATCTCTTACACTACATGACAGAATAACCTCCAGGACCTTCCTGTCACACTAAGTTACATCTCTTACACTACAAGACAGAATAACCCTCCAGGACCTTCCTGTCACACTAAGTTACATCTCTTACACTACAAGACAGAATAACCTCCAGGACCTTCCTGTCTGTCACACTATATTACATCTCTTACACTACAAGACAGAATAACCTCTCCCTGGACCTTCCTGTCACACTATATTACATCTCTTACACTACAAGACAGAATAACCTCCAGGACCTTCCTGTCACCTCTTACACTACATACAGAATAACCTCCAGGACCTTCCTGTCACACTAAGTTACATATCTTACACTACAAGACAGAATAACCCCCTGGACCTTCCTGTCACACTATATTACATCTCTTACACTACATGACAGAATAACCTCCAGGACCTTCCTTTCACACTAAGTTCAATATCTTACACTACAAGACAGAATAACCCCCTGGACCTTCCTGTCACACTATATTACATCTCTTACACTACATGGCAGAATAACCTCCAGGACCTTCCTGTCACACTAAGTTACATCTCTTACACTACATGACAGATTAACCTCCAGGACCTTCCTGTCACAGTATATTACATCTCTTACACTACATGGCAGAATAACCTCCAGAACCTTCCTGTCACAATAAGTTACATCTCTTACACTACATGGCAGAATAACCTCCAGGACCTTCCTGTCACACTAAGTTACATCTCTTACACTACAAGACAGAATAACCTCCAGGACCTTCCTGTCACACTAAGTTACATCTCTTACACTACATGGCAGAATAACCTCCAGGACCTTCCTGTCACACTAAGTTACATCTCTTACACTACAAGACAGAATAACCTCCAGGACCTTCCTGTCACACTAAGTTACATCTCTTACACTACAAGACAGAATAACCCCCTTGACCTTCCTGTCACACTATATTACATCTCTTACACTACAAGACAGAATAACCCCCTGGACCTTCCTGTCACACTATATTACATCTCTTACACTACATGGCAGAATAACCTCCAGGACCTTCCTGTCACACTAAGTTACATCTCTTACACTACAAGACAGAATAAACCTCCAGGACCTTCCTGTCACACTAAGTTACATCTCTTACACTACATGGCAGAATAACCTCCAGGACCTTCCTGTCACACTAAGTTACATCTCTTACACTACAAGACAGAATAACCTCCAGGACCTTCCTGTCACACTAAGTTACATCTCTTACACTACAAGACAGAATAACCTCCAGGACCTTCCTGTCACACTATATTACATCTCTTACACTACAAGACAGAATAACCTCCAGGACCTTCCTGTCACACTAAGTTACATCTCTTACACTACATGGCAGAATAACCCCAGGACCTTCCTGTCACACTAAGTTACATCTCTTACACTACAAGACAGAATAACCTCCAGGACCTTCCTGTCACACTATATTACATCTCTTACACTACAAGACAGAATAACCTCCAGGACCTTCCTGTCACACTAAGTTACATCTCTTACACTACATGACAGAATAACCTCCAGGACCTTCCTGTCACACTATATTACATCTCTTACACTACAAGACAGAATAACCTCCAGGACCTTCCTGTCACACTATATTACATCTCTTACACTACAAGACAGAATAACCTCCAGGACCTTCCTGTCACACTATATTACATCTCTTACACTACAAGACAGAATAACCTCCAGGACCTTCCTGTCACACTATATTACATCTCTTACACTACATGACAGAATAACCTCCAGGACCTTCCTGTCACACTAAGTTACATCTCTTACACTACAAGACAGAATAACCTCCAGGACCTTCCTGTCACACTAAGTTACATCTCTTACACTACATGACAGAATAACCTCCAGGACCTTCCTGTCACACTAAGTTACATCTCTTACACTACATGACAGAATAACCTCCAGGACCTTCCTGTCACACTAAGTTACATCTCTTACACTACATGACAGAATAACCTCCAGGACCTTCCTGTCACACTATATTACATCTCTTACACTACAAGACAGAATAACCTCCAGGACCTTCCTGTCACACTATATTACATCTCTTACACTACAAGACAGAATAACCTCCAGGACCTTCCTGTCACACTATATTACATCTCTTACACTACAAGACAGAATAACCTCCAGGACCTTCCTGTCACACTATATTACATCTCTTACACTACATGGCAGAATAACCTCCAGGACCTTCCTGTCACACTAAGTTACATCTCTTACACTACAAGACAGAATAACCTCCAGGACCTTCCTGTCACACTAAGTTACATCTCTTACACTACAAGACAGAATAACCCTCCAGGACCTTCCTGTCACACTAAGTTACATCTCTTACACTACATGACAGAATAACCTCCAGGACCTTCCTGTCACACTAAGTTACAACACTTTACATCTCTTACACTACAAGACAGAATAACCCCCAGGACCTTCCTGTCACACTAAGTTACATCTCTTACACTACAAGACAGAATAACCCCCAGGACCTTCCTGTCACACTATATTACATCTCTTACACTACATGGCAGAATAACCTCCAGGACCTTCCTGTCACACTAAGTTACATCTCTTACACTACAAGACAGAATAACCTCCAGGACCTTCCTGTCACACTATATTACATCTCTTACACTACAAGACAGAATAACCTCCAGGACCTTCCTGTCACACTAAGTTACATCTCTTACACTACAAGACAGAATAACCTCCAGGACCTTCCTGTCACACTATATTACATCTCTTACACTACAAGACAGAATAACCCCCTGGACCTTCCTGTCACACTATATTACATCTCTTACACTACAAGACAGAATAACCCTCTGGACCTTCCTGTCACACTATATTACATCTCTTACACTACAAGACAGAATAACCCCCTCGACCTTCCTGTCACACTATATTACATCTCTTACACTACATGGCAGAATAACCTCCAGGACCTTCCTGTCACACTAAGTTACATCTCTTACACTACAAGACAGAATAACCTCCAGGACCTTCCTGTCACACTAAGTTACATCTCTTACACTACAAGACAGAATAACCCCCCAGGACCTTCCTGTCACACTAAGTTACATCTCTTACACTACATGGACAGAATAACCTCCAGGACCTTCCTGTCACACTAAGTTACATCTCTTACACTACATGGCAGAATAACCTCCAGGACCTTCCTGTCACACTATATTACATCTCTTACACTACAAGACAGAATAACCTCCAGGACCTTCCTGTCACACTATATTACATCTCTTACACTACAAGACAGAATAACCTCCAGGACCTTCCTGTCACACTATATTACATCTCTTACACTACAAGACAGAATAACCTCCAGGACCTTCCTGTCACACTATATTACATCTCTTACACTACATGACAGAATAACCTCCAGGACCTTCCTGTCACACTAAGTTACATCTCTTACACTACAAGACAGAATAACCTCCAGGACCTTCCTGTCACACTAAGTTACATCTCTTACACTACAAGACAGAATAACCTCCAGGACCTTCCTGTCACACTATATTACATCTCTTACACTACAAGACAGAATAACCTCCAGGACCTTCCTGTCACACTATATTACATCTCTTACACTACATGACAGAATAACCTCCAGGACCTTCCTGTCACACTATATTACATCTCTTACACTACATGGCAGAATAACCTCCAGGACCTTCCTGTCACACTAAGTTACACATCTCTTACACTACAAGACAGAATAACCTCCAGGACCTTCCTGTCACACTAAGTTACATCTCTTACACTACAAGACAGAATAACCTCCAGGACCTTCCTGTCACACTAAGTTACATCTCTTACACTACATGGCAGAATAACCTCCAGGACCTTCCTGTCACACTAAGTTACATCTCTTACACTACAAGACAGAATAACCTCCAGGACCTTCCTGTCACACTAAGTTACATCTCTTACACTACATGACAGAATAACCTCCAGGACCTTCCTGTCACACTATATTACATCTCTTACACTACAAGACAGAATAACCTCCAGGACCTTCCTGTCACACTATATTACATCTCTTACACTACAAGACAGAATAACCTCCAGGACCTTCCTGTCACACATATTACATCTCTTACACTACATGACAGAATAACCTCCAGGACCTTCCTGTCACACTATAGTTACATCTCTTACACTACAAGACAGAATAACCTCCAGGACCTTCCTGTCACACTAAGTTACATCTCTTACACTACAAGACAGAATAACCTCCAGGACCTTCCTGTCACACTAAGTTACATCTCTTACACTACATGACAGAATAACCTCCAGGACCTTCCTGTCACACTATATTACATCTCTTACACTACAAGACAGAATAACCTCCAGGACCTTCCTGTCACACTATA
This sequence comes from Haliotis rubra, assembly GCF_003918875.1. Classification (NCBI taxonomy): domain Eukaryota; kingdom Metazoa; phylum Mollusca; class Gastropoda; order Lepetellida; family Haliotidae; genus Haliotis; species Haliotis rubra. The sequence goes on along the minus strand of NW_025765165.1, from coordinate 223,629 downwards.
TTACATCTCTTACACTACAAGACAGAATAACCTCCAGGACCTTCCTGTCACACTATATTACATCTCTTACACTACAAGACAGAATAACCTCCAGGACCTTCCTGTCACACTAAGTTACATCTCTTACACTACATGGCAGAATAACCTCCAGGACCTTCCTGTCACACTAAGTTACATCTCTTACACTACAAGACAGAATAACCTCCAGGACCTTCCTGTCACACTAAGTTACATCTCTTACACTACAAGACAGAATAACCTCCAGGACCTTCCTGTCACACTGTATTACATCTCTTACACTACAAGACAGAATAATCCCCTGGACCTTCCTGTCACACTATATTACATCTCTTACACTACAAGACAGAATAACCTCCTGGACCTTCCTGTCACACTATATTACATCTCTTACACTACATGGCAGAATAACCTCCAGGACCTTCCTGTCACACTAAGTTACATCTCTTACACTACATGACAGAATAACCTCCAGGACCTTCCTGTCACACTAAGTTACATCTCTTACACTACAAGACAGAATAACCTCCAGGACCTTCCTGTCACACTATATTACATCTCTTACACTACAAGACAGAATAACCTCCAGGACCTTCCTGTCACACTATATTACATCTCTTACACTACAAGACAGAATAACCTCCAGGACCTTCCTGTCACACTATAGTTACATCTCTTACACTACATGACAGAATAACCTCCAGGACCTTCCTGTCACACTAAGTTACATCTCTTACACTACAAGACAGAATAACCTCCAGGACCTTCCTGTCACACTATGTTACATCTCTTACACTACATGACAGAATAACCTCCAGGACCTTCCTGTCACACTAAGTTACATCTCTTACACTACAAGACAGAATAACCTCCAGGACCTTCCTGTCACACTATATTACATCTCTTACACTACATGGCAGAATAACCTCCAGGACCTTCCTGTCACACTAAGTTACATCTCTTACACTACAAGACAGAATAACCTCCAGGACCTTCCTGTCACACTATATTACATCTCTTACACTACAAGACAGAATAACCTCCAGGACCTTCCTGTCACACTAAGTTACATCTCTTACACTACATGGCAGAATAACCTCCAGGACCTTCCTGTCACACTAGTATTACATCTCTTACACTACAAGACAGAATAACCTCCAGGACCTTCCTGTCACACTAAGTTACATCTCTTACACTACAAGACAGAATAACCTCCAGGACCTTCCTGTCACACTATATTACATCTCTTACACTACAAGACAGAATAACCTCCCAGGACCTTCCTGTCACACTAAGTTACATCTCTTACACTACAAGACAGAATAACCTCCAGGACCTTCCTGTCACACTAAGTTACATCTCTTACACTACAAGACAGAATAACCCCCAGGACCTTCCTGTCACACTATATTACATCTCTTACACTACAAGACAGAATAACCTCCAGGACCTTCCTGTCACACTATATTTACATCTCTTACACTACAAGACAGAATAACCTCCAGGACCTTCCTGTCACACTTATATTACATCTCTTACACTACATGACAGAATAACCTCCAGGACCTTCCTGTCACACTAAGTTACATCTCTTACACTACATGACAGAATAACCTCCAGGACCTTCCTGTCACACTAAGTTACATCTCTTACACTACAAGACAGAATAACCTCCAGGACCTTCCTGTCACACTATATTACATCTCTTACACTACTACAATGACCTCCAGGACCTTCCTGTCAATAACCTCCCTGGACCTTCCTGTCACACTATATTACATCTCTTACACTACAAGACAGAATAACCTCCAGGACCTTCCTGTCACACTAAGTTACATCTCTTACACTACATGACAGAATAACCTCCAGGACCTTCCTGTCACACTAAGTTACATCTCTTACACTACAAGACAGAATAACCTCCAGGACCTTCCTGTCACACTATATTACATCTCTTACACTACATGACAGAATAACCTCCAGGACCTTCCTGTCACACTAAGTTACATCTCTTACACTACATGACAGAATAACCTCCAGGACCTTCCTGTCACACTATAGTTACATCTCTTACACTACATGGCAGAATAACCTCCAGGACCTTCCTGTCACACTAAGTTACATCTCTTACACTACAAGACAGAATAACCTCCAGGACCTTCCTGTCACACTATATTACATCTCTTACACTACAAGACAGAATAACCTCCAGGACCTTCCTGTCACACTAAGTTACATCTCTTACACTACATGACAGAATAACCTCCAGGACCTTCCTGTCACACTAAGTTACATCTCTTACACTACAAGACAGAATAACCTCCAGGACCTTCCTGTCACACTAAGTTACATCTCTTACACTACAAGACAGAATAACCTCCAGGACCTTCCTGTCACACTATATTACATCTCTTACACTACAAGACAGAATAACCTCCAGGACCTTCCTGTCACACTAAGTTACATCTCTTACACTACATGGCAGAATAACCTCCAGGACCTTCCTGTCACACTAAGTTACATCTCTTACACTACAAGACAGAATAACCTCCAGGACCTTCCTGTCACACTAAGTTACATCTCTTACACTACAAGACAGAATAACCCCTGGACCTTCCTGTCACACTATATTACATCTCTTACACTACAAGACAGAATAACCCCCAGGACCTTCCTGTCACACTATATTACATCTCTTACACTACAAGACAGAATAACCTCCAGGACCTTCCTGTCACACTAAGTTACATCTCTTACACTACAAGACAGAATAACCTCCAGGACCTTCCTGTCACACTATATTACATCTCTTACACTACAAGACAGAATAACCTCCAGGACCTTCCTGTCACACTAAGTTACATCTCTTACACTACATGGCAGAATAACCTCCAGGACCTTCCTGTCACACTAAGTTACATCTCTTACACTACAAGACAGAATAACCTCCAGGACCTTCCTGTCACACTATATTACATCTCTTACACTACAAGACAGAATAACCCCTGGACCTTCCTGTCACACTATATTACATCTCTTACACTACAAGACAGAATAACCCCTGGACCTTCCTGTCACACTATATTACATCTCTTACACTACATGACAGAATAACCTCCAGGACCTTCCTGTCACACTAAGTTACATCTCTTACACTACAAGACAGAATAACCTCCAGGACCTTCCTGTCACACTATATTACATCTCTTACACTACAAGACAGAATAACCTCCAGGACCTTCCTGTCACACTAAGTTACATCTCTTACACTACATGGCAGAATAACCTCCAGGACCTTCCTGTCACACTAAGTTACATCTCTTACACTACATGGCAGAATAACCTCCAGGACCTTCCTGTCACACTATATTACATCTCTTACACTACATGGCAGAATAACCTCCAGGACCTTCCTGTCACACTAAGTTACATCTCTTACACTACAAGACAGAATAACCCCCAGGACCTTCCTGTCACACTATATTACATCTCTTACACTACAAGACAGAATAACCTCCAGGACCTTCCTGTCACACTAAGTTACATCTCTTACACTACAAGACAGAATAACCTCCAGGACCTTCCTGTCACACTAAGTTTACATCTCTTACACTACAAGACAGAATAACCTCCAGGACCTTCCTGTCACACTAAGTTACATCTCTTACACTACAAGACAGAATAACCTCCAGGACCTTCCTGTCACACTATATTTACATCTCTTTACACTACAAGACAGAATAACCTCCAGGACCTTCCTGTCACACTATATTACATCTCTTACACTACATGGCAGAATAACCTCCAGGACCTTCCTGTCACACTAAGTTACATCTCTTACACTACATGACAGAATAACCTCCAGGACCTTCCTGTCACACTAAGTTACATCTCTCTCTACACTACATGGCAGAATAACCTCCAGGACCTTCCTGTCACACTAAGTTACATCTCTTACACTACATGACAGAATAACCTCCAGGACCTTCCTGTCACACTAAGTTACATCTCTTACACTACATGGCAGAATAACCTCCAGGACCTTCCTGTCACACTAAGTTACATCTCTTACACTACAAGACAGAATAACCTCCAGGACCTTCCTGTCACACTAAGTTACATCTCTTACACTACAAGACAGAATAACCTCCAGGACCTTCCTGTCACACTAAGTTACATCTCTTACACTACAAGACAGAATAACCTCCAGGACCTTCCTGTCACACTATATTACATCTCTTACACTACAAGACAGAATAACCTCCAGGACCTTCCTGTCACACTATATTACATCTCTTACACTACAAGACAGAATAACCTCCAGGACCTTCCTGTCACACTATTACATCTCTTACACTACAAGACAGAATAACCTCCAGGACCTTCCTGTCACACTATATTACATCTCTTACACTACATGACAGAATAACCTCCAGGACCTTCCTGTCACACTAAGTTACATCTCTTACACTACATGGCAGAATAACCTCCAGGACCTTCCTGTCACACTAAGTTACATCTCTTACACTACATGGCAGAATAACCTCCAGGACCTTCCTGTCACACTAAGTTACATCTCTTACACTACAAGACAGAATAACCTCCAGGACCTTCCTGTCACACTAAGTTACATCTCTTACACTACAAGACAGAATAACCTCCAGGACCTTCCTGTCACACTATATTACATCTCTTACACTACAAGACAGAATAACCTCCTGGACCTTCCTGTCACACTATATTACATCTCTTACACTACAAGACAGAATAACCTCCAGGACCTTCCTGTCACACTATATTACATCTCTTACACTACAAGACAGAATAACCTCCTGGACCTTCCTGTCACACTATATTACATCTCTTACACTACAAGACAGAATAACCCCCTGGACCTTCCTGTCACACTATATTACATCTCTTACACTACATGACAGAATAACCTCCAGGACCTTCCTGTCACACTAAGTTACATCTCTTACACTACATGGCAGAATAACCTCCAGGACCTTCCTGTCACACTATATTACATCTCTTACACTACATGGCAGAATAACCTCCAGGACCTTCCTGTCACACTATAGTTACATCTCTTACACTACATGGCAGAATAACCTCCAGGACCTTCCTGTCACACTAAGTTACATCTCTTACACTACAAGACAGAATAACCTCCCAGGACCTTCCTGTCACACTAAGTTACATCTCTTACACTACAAGACAGAATAACCTCCAGGACCTTCCTGTCACACTAAGTTACATCTCTTACACTACAAGACAGAATAACCTCCAGGACCTTCCTGTCACACTATATTACATCTCTTACACTACATGGCAGAATAACCTCCAGGACCTTCCTGTCACACTATAGTTACATCTCTTACACTACAAGACAGAATAACCTCCAGGACCTTCCTGTCACACTAAGTTACATCTCTTACACTACAAGACAGAATAACCTCCAGGACCTTCCTGTCACACTATATTACATCTCTTACACTACAAGACAGAATAACCTCCAGGACCTTCCTGTCACACTAAGTTACATCTCTTACACTACATGACAGAATAACCTCCAGGACCTTCCTGTCACACTATATTACATCTCTTACACTACAAGACAGAATAACCTCCAGGACCTTCCTGTCACACTAAGTTACATCTCTTACACTACATGGCAGAATAACCTCCAGGACCTTCCTGTCACACTATATTACATCTCTTACACTACAAGACAGAATAACCTCCAGGACCTTCCTGTCACAATAAGTTACATCTCTTACACTACAAGACAGAATAACCCCCTGGACCTTCCTGTCACACTATATTACATCTCTTACACTACAAGACAGAATAACCCCCTGGACCTTCCTGTCACACTATATTACATCTCTTACACAACATGACAGAATAACCTCCAGGACCTTCCTGTCACACATATCGTACACTACATGGCAGAATAACCTCCAGGACCTTCCTGTTACACTGAGTTACATCTCTTACACTACATGGCAGAATAACCTCCAGGACCTTCCTGTTACACTGAGTTACATCTCTTACACTACATGGCAGAATAACCTCCAGGACCTTCCTGTCACACTAAGTTACATCTCTTACACTACAAGACAGAATAACCCCCTCGACCTTCCTGTCACACTATATTACATCTCTTACACTACATGGCAGAATAACCTCCAGGACCTTCCTGTCACACTAAGTTACATCTCTTACACTACATGACAGAATAACCTCCAGGACCTTCCTGTCACACTAAGTTACATCTCTTACACTACAAGACAGAATAACCCCTGGACCTTCCTGTCACACTAAGTTACATCTCTTACACTACATGGCAGAATAACCTCCTGGACCTTCCTGTCACACTATATTACATCTCTGACACTACAAGACAGAATAACCTCCAGGACCTTCCTGTCACACTAAGTTACATCTCTTACACTACATGGCAGAATAACCTCCAGGACCTTCCTGTCACACTATATTACATCTCTTACACTACAAGACAGAATAACCTCCAGGACCTTCCTGTCACACTAAGTTACATCTCTTACACTACAAGACAGAATAACCCCCTGGACCTTCCTGTCACACTAAGTTACATCTCTTACACTACAAGACAGAATAACCTCCAGGACCTTCCTGTCACACTATATTACATCTCTTACACTATAAGACAGAATAACCCCCTGGACCTTCCTGTCACACTATATAACATCTCTTACACTACAAGACAGAATAACCTCCAGGACCTTCCTGTCACACTCAGTTACATCTCTTACACTACAAGACAGAATAACCCCCTGGACCTTCCTGTCACACTATATTACATCTCTTACACTACAAGACAGAATAACCCCCTGGAGCTTCCTGTTACACTATATTACATCTCTTACACAACATGACAGAATAACCTCCAGGACCTTCCTGTCACACATATCGTACACTACATGGCAGAATAACCTCCAGGACCTTCCTGTGACACTGAGTTACATCTCTTACACTACATGGCAGAATAACCTCCAGGACCTTCCTGTTACACTGAGTTACATCTCTTACACTACATGGCAGAATAACCTCCAGGACCTTCCTGTCACACTAAGTTACATCTCTTACACTACAAGACAGAATAACCTCCAGGACCTTCCTGTCACACTAAGTTACATCTCTTACACTACAAGACAGAATAACCCTCTGGACCTTCCTGTCACACTATGTTACATCTCTTACACTACATGGCAGAATAACCTCCAGGACCTTCCTGTCACACTATATTACATCTCTTACACTACAAGACAGAATAACCTCCAGGACCTTCCTGTCACACTAAGTTACATCTCTTAGACTACATGGCAGAATAACCTCCAGGACCTTCCTGTCACACTATATTACATCTCTTACACTACATGGCAGAATAACCTCCAGGACCTTCCTGTCACACTAAGTTACATCTCTTACACTACAAGACAGAATAACCTCCAGGACCTTCCTGTCACACTAAGTTACATCTCTTACACTACAAGACAGAATAACCTCCTGGACCTTCCTGTCACACTATATTACATCTCTTACACTACAAGACAGAATAACCTCCAGGACCTTCCTGTCACACTAAGTTACATCTCTTACACTACATGGCAGAATAACCTCCAGGACCTTCCTGTCACACTATATTACATCTCTTACACTACAAGACAGAATAACCCCCTGGACCTTCCTGTCACACTATATTACATCTCTTACACTACATGACAGAATAACCTCCAGGACCTTCCTGTCACACTATATTACATCTCTTACACTACAAGGCAGAATAACCTCCAGGACCTTCCTGTCACACTAAGTTACATCTCTTACACTACAAGACAGAATAACCTCCAGGACCTTCCTGTCACACTATAGTTACATCTCTTACACTACAAGACAGAATAACCTCCAGGACCTTCCTGTCACACTAAGTTACATCTCTTACACTACAAGACAGAATAACCTCCAGGACCTTCCTGTCACACTATATTACATCTCTTACACTACAAGACAGAATAACCTCCAGGACCTTCCTGTCACACTATATTACATCTCTTACACTACAAGACAGAATAACCTCCAGGACCTTCCTGTCACACTAAGTTACATCTCTTACACTACATGGCAGAATAACCTCCAGGACCTTCCTGTCACACTATATTACATCTCTTACACTACATGGCAGAATAACCTCCAGGACCTTCCTGTCACACTAAGTTACATCTCTTACACTACAAGACAGAATAACCTCCAGGACCTTCCTGTCACACTAAGTTACATCTCTTACACTACAAGACAGAATAACCCCCTGGACCTTCCTTTCACACTATATTACATCTCTTACACTACAAGACAGAATAACCTCCAGGACCTTTCTGTCACACTAAGTTACATCTCTTACACTACATGGCAGAATAACCTCCAGGACCTTTCTGTCACACTAAGTTACATCTCTTACACTACATGGCAGAATAACCTCCAGAACCTTCCTGTCACACTGAGTAAGATCTCTTACACTACATGGCAGAATAACCTCCAGAACCTTCCAGTCACACTAAGTTACATCTCTTACACTTCATGACAGAATAACCTCCAGACCCTTCCAGTCACACTAAGTTACATCTCTTACACTACATGGCAGAATAACCTCTTGACCCTTCCAGTCACACTAAGTTACATCTCTGGATCCAAGAAAGAACCATCGAATTATAGAGGAATATCAATACTAAATTCAATGGGAAAACTTTTTATTTCAATTATAGAGAAAAGATTAAGGACGTAGGTTGAGTTAAATGAAATATTATCCGAAAGTCAAGCTGGTTTCCGCCCTCAATATTCAACTACTCACCATATTTTTACTCTTCAGGCTTTGTGTTCGAAATATTTGTGCAAACCCAAAGGTCGTTTCTACTGTGGTTTCGTTGACTTTAAAAAGGCATTTGACTTTGTGGACAGAGATAAACTGCTAAATATTTTGATTCAACGCGGCTGTCACGGAAAGATAACTATGTTGCTTAAAAGTATGTACGCATCGGTGAAAGCCAGTGTAAGAGTGAATACTGATTCAAGAACTGAAACTTTTGATACTTCCCGTGGAGTGAGACAAGGGTGTATTCTCAGCCCTCTCCTCTTCCTTCTCTTTATTAATGAATTTGCAACAGAGCTCTACCAATCAGGCAACAATTGAATTTTTGTTACGCAAGATATACCAGATCTATTACTGCTAATGTTTGCTGATGACATCGTCCTTTTTGCTACCAGTGTAATAGGTCTACAGCGCCAGCTTAATATCCTGGAATCATTCTGTATCAAATGGGGATTACAGCTGAATCTTAACAAAACAAATATCATAGTGTTTCGCAACGGAGGAATTCTGAGACATTCTGAAAAGTGGACTTTTTGTAAAAATCCTCTTAAGGTGGTTACATACTATAAATATCTCGGCATAATATTTTCATCTAGGCTCGTGTGGACAAAAGCCTGTGAAACACTTGCTTAACAAGCAAGTAAAGCCTGCCTCTCTGTTTTCAGACTTTTTAACAAGTATCAAGAACTAACCTATTCAAGTGCAAGAACTATATTTGATCGAAAAGTGGCACCTATACTACTATACGGCTCGGAAATATGGGGACATAAATATTCTGATGTAATCGAGAGAGTCCATACTATGTATTTCAAACGATTACTGAAAATTGGAAAATGTGCTTCAAACAAAGCCACACTTGGGGAGCTTGGACGTCACCCCATCTACGTATTTACACAGATTCGAGTAATCAAGTTTTGGTTCAAGATACTCAGTATGAATGAACAACGTTATCCACTGCAGTGCTACAGAATGCTAAAAACATTTGATGATATGGGCAGAACAAACTGGGCATCCAATGTTAGAAACTTATTATTCAGAAACGGGTTTTCTCATGTCTGGTTAAACCAGGGCGTTGCTAACGTTCAGCTATTCATGTATACTTTCAAACAACGATTGAAGGATATAAGCCTACCAAACTTGGCACAACAGAAATCAACAGCTCCATTTTTTTTTTCAGTCATTATTCACAGTTTAAACATGAACTTTGCCTGGAGACCTACATAACAGAACTAAAATATAAACATCTGATCCGTGCACTTATCAAGTTTCGTATTTCGAATAACAACTTTAAAGTGAACATGTACAGCCTTAATGAGGATGCCCCATGTACGAACTACTTGTGTTCATTCTGTGATGCCGCGGAAACAGAAACTGAGAATCACGTATTCTTCCGATGTGTCAAATATCAGCGGTACAGAGACAGTTACTTCAAACAATTACAAAATGTCTACAAAGGCCCACTCACTCTGCAGTCAATTTTGCAATCCAAAAACCCCCAAGTTATATACTGCACAGCACTATTTTTACATTATGTTTTTAAAGTAAGATCCCAATACTAATTATGACCACGTTTCACGAAACTGACAAAGTTTGTGACTGTATTATAGGCCATGAGGCCGATATTACGAATAAACTTCTGTCTGTCTGTCTGTCTGTCTATCTCTTACACTACATGGCAGAATAACCTCCGTAACCTTCCAGTCATCTCTCTAAGTCAACTGAGCACCAGAAGGACACTGATTCATGTCCCAGTGACAACAAGAGGGGAACAATCCCTGTGGCTCACCTTGTCAGCCACTCTATCCACTACTTGTGTGATCTTCCTGATCATGGCAGAGTCGGCCTGACACAGCTTCTTCCTCAGTGAATGAGCATCCAGTGGTTCCACTCCGTCTCCGTTGGCAGCCTCCAGGGCGCGCTGTATTGCATTGAACTCCAATGACTCTGGCAGCACACACAGAGACCTTCGCACCTGCTCAATGTTGTTGATGGTGATGCACAGCTGCAATACAGAGCACAATGATAATATGCAAGCATGCCCCTCCTGAGTTCAAAGTGAATGGCATTAAACAATGGATCAGTGTGAACATTCTACTGTGACCGTTATGCCATATAAGACCTCTGTAAAGGAAATGACCTATTTGGGCTGAAATATAATATTCTGAATGAGAAATTGGACACTTCAAAACTGTAGTGTGCTTGCGAAGACAAAGTGATTTGAGTATCCAAAAAATCAGATCAAATATAGTACTGAATGCAGATGTTTATGCAGTCTTGGAATATGTCAGTCAGATCTGTTAGGTTTAGTTTTTTTCTCAACAGCGATAGTTTGGATGGCCTTGTGGATTTTGGTGTCCACATGTGTTTACATTTTTATATCGCAAATGCTTCTTGTTGAGCGGCCCTTGGCACTTCCACACATCATTAGTTACTTCTGAGGTCTAAATATATACTAGTGAGACAACATCAGACTCTCAGTCACAGTTGTCCACTGATTCCCTCTGAAAATGCAGAAAGTGTGGCCTCATTAAAAGAAGCTTATGGCTTCAGTCATGTCCAGTGTTACCTGCACTGTCACATAACATCTGTTGTGACATGAGGCTTAGTACATGCAATCTGAGTTCTACTGCTTGGATTGTCCAAAAGAAATATACAGGACAGATGGACATAGGAGTGGACATGGCACAGATACAGAGGATACATGGACAGAGGGAGGTTCAGGACAGGAGAGGAGAATAGTAGTAACAGGACAGAGGAGGAGATGACAAAAGATAACAGGACAGTGGATAAGAAATATAGTACAGAAGCATGGAGGAGTATAAAGTATAGGATAGGAAAAATGGATGGAATACAGTACAGGACATATGGAGATAAGTACAGGACATATGAAGTAGAGGAGAGAAGGAGATATAGAATAGAGATATGAAATTATGCAGTACAGAGTGAGATAAGACATAGTATAGACAGGACAGGGTACAGGTAGATATAGGGACAGAGACAGGACAGTGGTAGTATATGGACACAGAGGAGGAGTGGAGATACATGGACAGGACATATGGAGAAGGAATGCAGGATAAGGACAGATAATGATAGATATAGTGGACAGTGGAATATAGGACAGAGGAGATAAGGAAATATGGATGGTGGAGATGAGGATAATGGAGAAGACAGAGGATACAAGTGGACAGGACATAACAGAGAGATACAGCACAGGACAGAAGGACACAGTAGCCTAGGACAGTGGAAGGGACAGTGGACAGAGGGGACACAACAGAAAGTGACCATGGAGACACAGTTCAGGACACAGGACATACACAGGAACAGAAGACAACACAGCACACACAGACACACACAGACACCACACACACACACACACACACAAGAGACACAGACAGACACACACAGAAGACACACACACACAAGAGACACACACAGACACACAAGGACAAGGACACACAGACAGGACACAGGACAGTGGAGACACACAGATGTACACACAGGACAAGGAGACACAGACACAGAGACATGAGGAAACACACAAGAACAGACAGAGGAGACACAGACACAAGGACACACATACAGACAGACAGAGGAGATACAGACACGGAGACACAACACAGACAACGAGACACAGACACACACAGCACAGGAGGACACAAGACACAAGGATACAGACAAGGAGACACACCAGACAAGAGACAGTTAGGAGAACATACAGACAACAGAGACACACACAGGACATGGAGACACACACATAGGACAAGGAGACACACACAGAGACACACACACACACACAGTGGAGAACAGTACAGGAGAGACACAATGGACACAGACACACAGGACACGAGACACAGGACAGACAGACACACAGGAGATACACACACACAGACAGACACAGACATACAGGACACACAGAGGAAGAGGAGTACACACAGTGAGGAGATACATCATCAGGACAGTGGGGAGACACACAGGACACACAGACAGACAATGACACACAACAGGAATGAGACACACAAGGGAGATACAGTTCAGGACAGGAGGAGATACAGCACAGGACAGAGGGAGATACAGTACAGGACAGAGCATGAGGAATAGGACAGACAGAGATGCACATGTACACAGGGCAGTGGGAACTGAGAGTACAGGACAGAGGAGATACAGTTGGACAGAGGGAGATACAGTGAGACAGAGGGATACAATTACAGGACAGAAGGGAATACAGAGTACAGGAACAGGTGGTGATACAGTTCAGGGGACAAGAGGGAATACAGAGACAGAGGGATACAGTACTGGGACAGAGGAGATACAGTGATTACAGGACAGTGGAGATACAGTACAGGACGAGTGGGAATAGAAAGTATGAGACAGAGGAGACACAGTACAAGGACATGAGATACAATTACATGATAGCAGAGGTACAGGACAAAGGAGATACACTGAGATACAGTACAGGAGGACAGTGGACACAGATAAGGATTACAGAGGAGATACAGTACAGAGCAGAGGAGATACAGTACAGAGCAGAGGAGATACAGTACAGGACAGAGGAGATACAGCACTACAGACAGAGGAGATACAGTACAGGGCAGAGGAGATACAGTACAGATACAGAGGAGGAGATACAGATACAGAGGACATGACAGTGGAGAGATACAGTACACAGCAGAGGAGATACAGTACAGGACAGAGGAGATACAGTACAGGACAGAGGAGATACAGTTCAGGACAGAGGAGATACAGTACAGAAAAGCATACACAGCACAGTTGGAGCAGCACAGTATAGAGGTAGGGAGTAGAGAGGAGGCCCAGATAGAGAGGGATACATCCAGGACAGAGGAGATACAGGACAGGACAGAGGAGATTTCAGTACATTACAGAGGAAAAAGTACAGAGTTAGGAAGCAGAGATACAGTACAGGCACAGAGCATATTAAAATGTTAGATACACAGACAAAGGAGATAAAACAAATGTGTACAAAATATACAGTATAAAAAGAGGAGAAGTAGACATAGTATGACATGGGCACTCATGGTATAAGATCCTCTATGGGAGTAGAGAGAAGTAGACATAGTATGACATGGGCACTCATATAATATCCTGTATGGGAGTAGAGAGGTAGACATAGTATGACATGGGCACTCATGTAATATCCTCTATGGGAGTAGAGAGGTAGACATAGTATGACATGGGCACTCATATAATATCCTGTATGGGAGTAGAGAGAGGTAGGCATAGTATGAGGAGGTCACTCATATAATATCCTCTATGGGAGTAGAGAGAGGTAGGGACATAGTATGACATGGGCACTCATATAATATCCTCTATGGGATTAGAGAGAGGTGGACACATAGTATGACAGCACTCATATAACATCCTCTATGGGAGTAGAGAGAGGTAGACATAGTATGACATGGGCACTCATATAACATCCTCTATGGGAGTAGAGAGAGGTAGACATAGTATGACATGGTCACTCATATAATATCCTCTATGGGAGTACAGAGAGGCAGACATAGTATGAAATGGGCACTCATATAATATTCTCTATGGGAGCAGAGAGAGGTAGACATAGTATGACATGGTCACTCATATAATATCCTCTATGGGAGTAGAGAGAGGTAGACATAGTATGACATGGGCACTCATATAATATCCTCTATGGGAGTAGAGAGAGGTAGACATAGTATGACATGGGCACTCATATAATATCCTCTATGGGAGGAGAGAGAGTAGACATAGTATGACATGGGCACTCATATAATATCCTCTATGGGAGTAGAGAGAGGTAGACATAGTATGACATGGGCACTCATATAATATCCTCTATGGGAGTAGAGAGAGGTAGACATAGTATGACATAGCACTCATATAATATCCTCTATGGGAGTAGAGAGAAGTAGACATAGTATGACATGGGCACTCATATAATATCCTCTATGGGAGTAGAGAGAGGTAGACATAGTATGACATGGGCACTCATATAATATCCTCTATGGGAGTAGAGAGAGTAGACATAGTATGACATGGGCACTCATATAATATCCTCTATGGGAGTAGAGAGAGGTAGACATAGTATGACATAGCACTCATATAACATCCTCTATGGGAGTAGAGAGAGGTAGACATAGTATGACATGGGCACTCATATAATATCCTCTATGGGAGTAGAGAGAGGTAGACATAGTATGACATGGGCACTCATATAATATCCTCTATGGGAGTAGAGAGAGGTAGACATAGTATGACATAGCACTCATATAACATCCTCTATGGGAGTAGAGAGAGGTAGACATAGTATGACATGGGCACTCATATAATATCCTCTATGGGAGTAGAGAGAGGCAGACATAGTATGACATGGGCACTCATATAATTTCCTCTATGGGAGTAGAGAGAGGTAGACATAGTATGACATAGGCACTCATATAACATCCTCTATGGGAGTAGAGAGAGGTAGACATAGTATGACATAGCACTCATATAACATCCTCTATGGGAGTAGAGAGAGGTAGACATAGTATGACATGGGCACTCATATAATATCCTCTATGGGAGTAGAGAGAGGTAGACATAGTATGACATGGGAGCACTCATATAACATCCTCTATGGGAGTAGAGAGAGGGTAGGACATAGTATGACATGGGCATCCTAATATCCTCTATGGGAGTAGAGAGAGGTAGACATAGTATGACATGGGCACTCATATAACATCCTCTATGGGAGTAGAGAGAGGCAGACATAGTATGACATGGGCACTCATATAATATCCTCTATGGGAGTAGAGAGAGGCAGACATAGTATGACATGGGCACTCATATAATATCCTGTATGGGAGTACAGAGAGGAAGACATAGTATGACATGGGCACTCATATAATATCCTCTATGGGAGTAGAGAGAGGTAGACATAGTATGACATGGGCACTCATATAATATCCTCTATGGGAGTAGAGAGAGGTAGACATAGTATGACATAGCACTCATATAACATCCTCTATGGGAGTAGAAAGAGGTAGACGAGGAGGGTGAGAGTCTGCTACCTCGACTAGTCGGTGTACAAACTGGTAGGCTCCCACCAGATCTGGCCAGGACAACTGCTTCCAGAACTCGGTGATCTGAAAATATGGAAACATCAACACTTATGTGTCAGACTGCATGTGCTTATGTTGTGGTGTGAACATATGACAACTGGAGGTCTGGTAGTCTGAACAGATGACAACTGGAGGTGTTGTGATCATAACATATAGCAACTGGAGATGTTGTGATCTGAACATATGACAAATGGAAATGAAGTGTTCTGAAAACACGACAACTGGAGATGTTCTGGTCAGAACATATGACAACTGGAGGTTTAGTGGTCTGAACACATGGCAAATGGAAATGAAGTGATCTGAACATATGACAACTGAAGATGTTCTGGTCAGAACATATGGCAACTGGAGGTCTAGTCGTCTGAACACATGGCAACTGGAAATGAAGTGGTCTGAACATATGTCAACTGGAGATGTAGTGGTCTGAACATATAACAACTGGAGGTCTAGTGGTCTGAACACATGGGAAATGGAAATGAAGTGGTCTGAACATATGACAACTGGAGATGTTCTGGTCAGAACATATGACAACTGGAGGTCTAGTGGTCTGAACATATGACAACTGGAGATGTTGTGATCTGAACATATGACAACTGGAGGTGTTGTGGTCTGAACATATGACAACTGGATATGTTGTTATCTGAACATATGACAACTGGAGATGTTCTGGTCAGAACATATGACAACTGGAGGTCTAGTGGTCTGAACATATGACAACTGGAGATGTAGTGGTCTGAACACATGACAACTGGAGATGTTCTGGTCAGAACATATGACAACTGGAGGTCTAGTGGTCTGAACATATGACAACTGGAGATGTAGTGGTCTGAACATATAACAACTGGACGCCTAGTAGTTCTCCCATGTTGCCCCCGGTAGCTCACCTGGGCAAAGCAGCAGCATACATCCACTGCTGACGTGCTGTACTTGACAACGGCATCCACCTGGGCTACCTGCGGGCAGAACACTCCATTGTTAAAAGGCAGTGTAAGTTAAGATTCTACAGAGTGGGCAGCAGTGTGCTAGTGATTCAGATGCTTTGGAATCAAGAGTAATCTACAATCATCTCGCACACTGCATTAACTTATCCAGCATAAGCTGGATATTTCTAGATGCTTTTAAAGACTATATAACTCAGCAAACACATACCACTATCTCACAATACATCAAGAGCATGGAATTACAACAAGATACATTGCACCACAGTAAAACACAACAATATATATTGCACCACAACAAAACACATTTGATCTTGTCACAAGAAGATACATCGCACCACAGTAAAACACAACAATATCTATTGTACCACAACAAAACACATTTGATCTTGTCACAAGAAGATACATCGCACCACAGTAAAACAATATCTATTGTACCACAACAAAACACATTTGATCTTGTCACAAGAAGCTACATCGCACCACAGTAAAACACAACAATATCTATTGTACCACAACAAAACTCATTTTATTTTGTCACAACAAGATACATTGCACCACAGTAAAACACAACAATATCTATTGCACCACAACAAAACACATTCGATCTTGTCACAAGAAGATACATCGCACCACAGTAAAACACAACAATATCTATTGCACCACAACAAAACACATTTGATCTTGTCACAATATACATTGCACCACAACAAAACACATTCGGATCTTGTCACAAACAAGATACATCGATCTTGTCACAGTAAGATACAATATAAAACAATTGTACCACAACAAAACACATTTGATCTTGTCACAACAAGCTACATTGCACCAGAGTAAAACACACAATATCTATTGTACCACAACAAAACACATTTGATCTTGTCACAACAAGATACATTGCACCAGAGTAAAACACAACAATATATATTGCACCACAACAAAACACATTCGATCTTGTCACAACAAGATACATCGCACCACAGTAAAACACAATATCTATTGTACCACAACAAAACACATTCGATCTTGTCACAACAAGATACATCGCACCACAGTAAAACACAATATCTATTGCACTGCAACAAAACACATTTGATCTTGTCACAACAAGATACATCGCACCAGAGTACTGCTGCTCATAGCACATGCGCAGTGAAATAGGTTCACGCTGCTTAGAAGCGGGTTGTCCGGTGAATACTCGGTGAAGGCTTTGGTGTGAGCTATTTTTTCTAATGTTTTGTTGAGGCGCGAGCTTTTTATATGTTATGACAGTAGATTACCGATTTAACTGTTTATATAATTTCATTTGTCTATTTCACCACACGGTCTTCTTACCGAGTCACTTTCTCAGTTCGATACTTTAAAGCAATGTCATTATTTAGCGTTGACACAATTTCTAACTGTGATATAGATATGTCGTTGTCACAGACAAAACTCAATGTCTGTTTTATTGACACCTATGTGTCTGCCTGCCTGTCTGCTAATGACAATATTCAATACACAACTTCGATCACTGACCAATTTGAACTTAACACCTATCAGGCTATACACCATAAACAAAACGCATTGATTTTTTGGCCCGAGTTCGGTCTCTGTCACATTATGTAATTACACAGACAGGCAGGTGTGATACTTGAACACATGACATGTTATGATGTCTGTTGATTGCAACATGTTATTCACAAAAAATGAACATGTATTTACAAAACCCAACATCTCTATATATACACACACAATGAGCCGTGGGGGCATCTGCAAATGAGCCAGCCATTACACTTGAGTGCACACCCACCCGCTCTGACTGGGTTCGGTATCCCGGCTGCTTTCGTTTCTTGGGAAGTAAACCCAAGTACAAAATATTGCACTTTTGATTTGCGATTGTACGCTTATAATTTTGTTTATATGTTTTTTTCATAACCAGCAATGTATATTATATGTCATGAATAAGTGATAATTGTGTTTTAATTATGTTTGATGTTTTGGTTGCATGTGACCACTTTCTGTATGATGTTGTGTATCCAACTAACAGGTGTTGAAAGGCTTATTCACCAGGCTGCTACTTTCTGGTATCTCAATGTTTTGTCAAGAGCCAGAGAGTAGGATGTTCTATAACAGACAAGGATCAGGATGGATCATATTGGATTCTAATTGTAGGTGATCTCACCTTATCAAGTTCCACAGCTTTACGGATCCTCTTGAGTGCCTTGTGTCTTGCAATGCACAGCCACTTGCTGACAGCGAAGCCAAACCACTCATAGTACTGGGAGATAGCCAGACTCCTCAGCTCTCTGTTAGAGGAAGGACACGAGATTAACCAACCACTCATAGTACTGGGAGATAGCCAGACTCCTCAGCTCTCTGTTAGAGGAAGGACACGAGATTAACCAACCACTCATAGTACTGGGAGATAGCCAGACTCCTCAGCTCTCTGTTAGAGGAAGGACACGAGATTAACCAACCACTCATAGTACTGGGAGATAGCCAGACTCCTCAGCTCTCTGTTAGAGGAAGGACACGAGATTAACCAACCACTCATAGTACTGGGAGAACCAGCCAGACTCCTCTCCTCAGCTCTCTGTCAGAGGAAGGACAAGAGATTAACCAACCACTCATACAATTGGACATATTATTCATGTGAGAAGCTGTCGGTGTCTGACAGTACAGGACTACCACTGTATTCCACATGACATATTACCCAATGTGATAAGTTGTCTGACAGTACAGGACTACCACTGTATTCCACATGACATATTACCCATGTGAAAAGCTGTCAGAGCATCTGACAGTACAGGACTACCACTGTATTCCACATGACATATTACCCATGTGAAAAGCTGCCATAGTATCTGACAGTACAGGACTACCACTGTATTCCACATGACATATTACCCATGTGAGAAGTTGTCTGACAGAACAGGACTACCACTGTATTCCACATGACATATTACCCATGTGAAAAGCTGTCAGAGTATCTGACAGTACAGGACTACCACTGTATTCCACATGACATATTACCCATGTGAAAAGCTGTCATAGTATCTGACAGTACAGGACTACCACTGTATTCCACATGACATATTACCCATGTAAAAAGCTGTCAAAGCTGTCAGAGTATCTGACAGTACAGGACTACCACTGTATTCCACATGACATATTACCCATGTAAAAAGCTGTCGGTGTCTGACAGTACAGGACTACCACTGTATTCCACATGACATATTACCCATGTGAAAAGCTGTCAGAGTATCTGTACAGACACAGGACTACCACTGTATTCCACATGACATATTACCCATGTGAGAAGTTGTCAGAGTATCTGACAGTACAGGACTACCACTGTATTCCACATGACATATTACCCATGTGAAAAGCTGTCAGAGTATCTGACAGTACAGGACTACCACTGTATTCCACATGACATATTACCCATGTGAAAAGTTGTCAGAGTATCTGACAGTACAGGACTACCACTGTATTCCACATGACATATTACCCATGTGAGAAGCTGTCAGAGTATCTGACAGTACAGGACTACCACTGTATTCCATATGACATATTACCCATGTGAAAAGCTGTCAGAGTATCTGACAGTACAGGACTACCACTGTATTCCACATGACATATTACCAATGTGAAAAGTTGTCTCACAGAACAGGACTACCACTGTATTCCACATGACATATTACCCATGTGAGAAGTTGTCTGACAGTACAGGACTACCACTGTATTCCACATGACATATTACCCATGTGAGAAGTTGTCTGACAGTACAGGACTACCACTGTATTCTACATGACATATTACCCATGTTGCAAGTTGTTCGAGTATCTGGCAAACTCCTGCAAGGCAAGGTAGAGCTCAAACAAGGTTGTGCCCATGGTTGGTGGTGGGGGGCCAGAGCTGTCTAGTTCTCGGTCACAGTCCATCTTCTTCAGGATAACTGAGATATCTTGATTGACTTCTTCCCCAAGCTAGGTGAACAGAGAAGGAAAACATTTCAAATCATTAGGGAATTATTGAACAGGTGATAGCTAATATGTGAATCCACCTGGTACAAGGGAACAGGTGATAGCTAACATGTGAATCTACCTGGTACAAAGGAACAGGAGATAGCTAATATGTGAATCTACCTGGTACAAAGGAACAGGTGATAGCTAACATGTGAATCTACCTGGTACAAAGGAACAGGTGATAGATAACATGTGAATCTACCTGGTACAAAGGAACAGGTGAGAGCTAACATGTGAATCTACCTGGTACAAAGGAACAAGTGATAGCTAACATGTGAATCTACCTGGTACAAAGGAATAGGTGAGAGCTAACATGTGAATCCACCTGGCACAAAGGAACAGGAGATAGCTAACATGTGAATCTACCTGGTACAAAGGAAAAGGTAAGGGCTAACATGTGAATCTACCTGGTACAAGGGAACACTTTACTATGTTGTTGGGGACAAAGACTGGAGATAAGGGTTGTAACTCACACTTTACCATGTTGTTGGGGACAAGAAACTTGAGATAAGGGTTGTAACTCACACTTTACCATGTTGTTGGGGACAAGAGACTGGAGATAAGGGTTGTAACTCACACTTTACCATGTTGTTGGGGACAAGAGACTGGAGATAAGGGTTGTAACTCACACTTTACCATGTTGTTGGGGACAAGAGACTAGAGATAAGGGTTGTAACTCACACTTTACTATGTTGTTGGGGACAAGAGACTGGAGATACGGGTTGTAACTCACACTTTACCATGTTGTTGGGGACAAGAGACTGGAGATAAGGGTTGTAACTCACACTTTACCATGTTGTTGGGGACAAGAGACTGGAGATAAGGGTTGTAACTCACACTTTACCATGTTGTTGGGGACAAGAGACTGGAGATAAGGGTTGTAACTCACACTTTACCATGTTGTTGGGGACAAGAGACTGGAGATAAGGGTTGTAACTCACACTTTACCATGTTGTTGGGGACAAGAGACTGGAGATAAGGGTTGTAACTCACACTTTACCATGTTGTTGGGGACAAGAGACTGGAGATACGGGGTTGTAACTCACACTTTACTATGTTGTTGGGGACAAGAGACTGGAGATAAGGGTTGTAACTCACACTTTACCATGTTGTTGGGGACAAAAGACTGGAGATAAGGGTTGTAACTCACACTTTACCATGTTGTTGGGGACAAGAGACTGGAGATAAGGGTTGTAACTCACACTTTACCATGTTGTTGGGGACAAGAGACTAGAGAAAAGGGTTGTAACTCACACTTTACTATGTTGTTGGGGACAAGAGACTGGAGATAAGGGTTGTAACTCACACTTTACTATGTTGTTGGGGACAAGAGACTGGAGATAAGGGTTGTAACTCACACTTTACTATGTTGTTCAGGACAAGAGACTGGAGATAAGGGTTGTAACTCACACTTTACCATGTTGTTGGGACAAGAGACTGGAGATAAGGGTTGTAACTCACACTTTACTATGTTGTTGGGGACAAGAGACTGGAGATAAGGGTTGTAACTCACACTTTACCATGTTGTTGGGGACAAGAGACTGGAGATAAGGGTTGTAACTCACACTTTACTATGTTGTTGGGGACAAGAGACTGGAGATAAGGGTTGTAACTCACACTTTACTATGTTGTTGGGGACAAGAGACTGGAGATAAGGGTTGTAACTCACACTTTACTATGTTGTTGGGGACAAGAGACTGGAGATAAGGGTTGTAACTCACACTTTACTATGTTGTTGGGGACAAGAGACTGGAGATAAGGGTTGTAACTCACACTTTACTATGTTGTTGTAGGACAAGAGACTGGAGATAAGGGTTGTAACTCACACTTTACTATGTTGTTGGGGACAAGAGACTGGAGATAAGGGTTGTAACTCACACTTTACTATGTTGTTGGGGACAAGAGACTGGAGATAAGGGTTGTAACTCACACTTTACTATGTTGTTGGGGACAAGAGACTGGAGATAAGGGTTGTAACTCACACTTTACCATGTTGTTGGGGACAAGAGACTGGAGATAAGGGTTGTAACTCACACTTTACAAGAGACTATGTTGTTGGGGACAAGAGACTGGAGATAAGGGTTGTAACTCACACTTTACTATGTTGTTGGGGACAAGAGAGACTGGAGACTGGAGATAAGGGTTGTAACTCACACTTTACTATGTTGTTGGGGACAAGAGACTGGAGATAAGGGTTGTAACTCACACTTTACCATGTTGTTGGGGACAAGAGACTGGAGATAAGGGTTGTAACTCACACTTTACTATGTTGTTGGGGACAAGAGACTGGAGATAAGGGTTGTAACTCACACTTTACCATGTTGTTGGGGACAAGAGACTGGAGATAAGGGTTGTAACTCACACTTTACTATGTTGTTGGGGACAAGAGACTGGAGATAAGGGTTGTAACTCACACTTTACTATGTTGTTGGGGACAAGAGAGACTGGAGACAAGAGACTAAGGGTTGTAACTCACACTTTACCATGTTGTTGGGGACAAGAGACTGGAGATAAGGGTTGTAACTCACACTTTACCATGTTGTTGGGGACAAGAGACTGGAGATAAGGGTTGTTACTCACACTTTACTATGTTGTTGGGGACAAGAGACTGGAGATAAGGGTTGTAACTCACACTTTACTATGTTGTTGGGGACAAGAGACTGGAGATAAGGGTTGTAACTCACACTTTACTATGTTGTTGGAGACAAGAGACTGGAGATAAGGGTTTCTGTATACAGACATGTACCCTAAACAAAATCAGAATACAGAAATGTACCGAAGGACGATTCCATTCTGCATTGCGCCGTTTTCTTGATCGAAACTGTCATTCTGTTGTTTTAGATGCATTTGATTGTGTTATATATGAGCATACACAGTAACGAATATAATTCATGGTGCACAACCTACACCACTCGCAGTCAGCTTAACGGGAATAACTACATACAGTTTCGGTATTTGGTAATGGAATTATGGACTCGTTCGTCGTTTAGGGTACTGGGTCCGTTTCCGTAGTTTGACTTTGTTAAGGGTACATGTCTGTATACAGAAATGTACCTAGGGTACATGGGTACATTTCTGTAGTATCTGTGCCAACAATGACCCCTTCAGCATAAATGACCCACACTTCACTCATCTGGTAAATGTTCTATGTGGTAGCTGAGTAACAGCTTGCTGCTAGTAAAACTAAACAATAGTAAGTCAATTTAAGATAAACAAAAATAGGTTATTTAAATATACTTACTTGATTGATGTAATGATGAACTTTGTGCACGACACAACAATAAATATCATGAGGACAGGATTCATAAGACGTATATTTGGTTAGTTTTGGCACAGAGAAGAAGGCTGTGTTAAAAATTATTTAGACCGATCTGACATTAGTGAATAACTGAATAACATCTAAAGTCAATGTCAGTGAGAAAATGTGAAAGTGAGCAGACAAATATGACCCCCTCCTACCAAAGACAAACCAGTCCATAGAATGTGATGACCCCCTCCTACCTGAGACACACCAGTCCATGGAATGACATAACCCCCCTCCTACCTGAGACACACCAGTCCATGGAATGACATGACCCCCTCCTACGTGAGACACACCAGTCCATGGAATGACGTGACCCACTCCTACCTGAGACACACCAGTCCATGGAATGACATGACCCCCTCCTACCTGAGACACACCAGTCCATGGAATGTGATGACCCCCTCATACCTGAGACACACCAGTCCATGGAATGTGATGACTCCCTCCTACCTGAGACACACCAGTCCATGGAATGACATGACCCCCTCCTACCTGAGACACACCAGCCCATGGAATGTGATGACCCCCTCCTACCTGAGACACACCAGTCCATGGAATGTGATGACCCCCTCCCACCTGAGACACACCAGTCCATGGAATGTGATGACCCCCTCCTTCCTGAGACACACCAGTCCATAGAATGTGATGTCCTACCTGAGACACACCAGTCCATGGAATGTGATGACCCCCTCCTACCTGAGACACACCAGTCCATGGAATGACATGACTCCCTCCCACCTGAGACACACCAGTCCATCGAATGACATGACCCCCTCCTACCTGAGACACACCAGTCCATGGAATGACATGACCCCCTCCTACCTGAGACACACCAGTCCATGGAATGTGATGACCCCCTCCTACCTGAGACACACCAGTCCATGGAATGTGATGACCCCCTCCTACCTGAGACACACCAGTCCATGGAATGTGATGACCCCCTCCTACCTGAGACACACCAGTCCATGGAATGTGATGACCCCCTCCTTCCTGAGACACACCAGTCCATAGAATGTGATGTCCTACCTGAGACACACCAGTCCATGGAATGTGATGACTCCCTCCCACCTGAGACACACCAGTCCATGGAATGACATGACCCCCTCCTACCTGAGACACACCAGTCCATGGAATGACATGACCCCCTCCTACCTGAGACACACCAGTCCATGGAATGTGATGACCCCCTCCTACCTGAGACACACCAGTCCATGGAATGTGATGACCCCTCCTACCTGAGACACACCAGTCCATGGAATGTGATGACCCCCTCCTACCTGAGACACACCAGTCCATGGAATGTGATGACCCCCTCCTACCTGAGACACACCAGTCCATGGAATGACATGACTGCCCAAAGTCATCATGATATCATAGTCAATGTTAATAGTAATCACTAAAAACCCCAAACAATTTTTTGGGGGGTGATACACATTTGCCAACACAATAATGTCAATTTACTACTGACAAGTGTTGCCTACAGTAAACACAGATGGCCTCAATAGCACAAAATTCAGCTTCAGAGTTTCAAATTGAACTTTTTACGAACCATTTTCTACTATATTGCTGCAAGTGTAACAAATCTAAGGTGAATTTGATGCATAACTCAGTGTCCATAGTCTGTTGGCTATGACAGCTTCCGTGCATTTAGAGACTGGAGATTTCATGGATGAATCACTGCTCTGGTGAATGTGTACACCATCAACTTATGGAACCACTACAGCTACTCTACATCTACAAGTAAGTCTAATGTCTTCCAGAACTAATCTAACATTCCAAAATATTCAACAAGTCTTGGCTGTATAGTGGGTGAATGTCTGATACATCTGTGTGTGTAGTGTGTGAATATCTGATACATCTGTGTGTGTAGTGGGTGAATGTCTGATACATCTGTGTGTGTAGTGGGTGGATGTCTGAAACAAATGTGTGTGTAGTGGGTGAATGTCTGATACATCTGTGTGTGTAGTAGGTGAATGTCTGATACATCTGTGTGTGTAGTGGCTGAATGTCTGAAAGATCTGTGGAGTGGACGAATGTCTGAAAGATGTGTGTAGTGGATGAATATCCGAATGATCTGTGCAGTGGATGAATGTCTGAAACATCTGTGCAGTGGATGAATGTCTGAAACATCTGTTGCAGATGTCTGATGAATGCCTAGTTGGTGATTGTCTGAAAGATCTGTGTAGTTGGTGATAGTCTGAAAGATCTGTGTAGTTGG
Source organism: Haliotis rubra (assembly GCF_003918875.1). Taxonomy (NCBI): domain Eukaryota; kingdom Metazoa; phylum Mollusca; class Gastropoda; order Lepetellida; family Haliotidae; genus Haliotis; species Haliotis rubra. The sequence goes on along the minus strand of NW_025765165.1, from coordinate 197,133 downwards.
TGGTTGTCTGAAAGATCTGCCTAGTTGGTGATTGTCTGAAAGATCTGTGTAGTTGGTGATTGTCTGAAAGATCTGCCTAGTTAATGTGAAACATCTGTGTAGTGGTGAATGTCTGAAAGATCTGTGTGTGTGGTGGTTGTCTGAAAGATCTGCCTAGTTGGTGATGATTGTCTGAAAGATCTGCCTAGTTGGTGATTGTCTGAAAGATCTGCCTAGTTGGTGATTGTCTGAAAGATCTGTGTAGTTGGTGGTTGTCTGAAAGATCTGCCTAGTTGGTGATTGTCTGAAAGATCTGCCTAGTTGGTGATTGTCTGAAAGATCTGCCTAGTTGGTGATTGTCTGAAAGATCTGCCTAGTTGGTGATTGTCTGAAAGATCTGCCTGTAGTTGGTGATTGTCTGAAAGATCTGCCTTGGTGATTGTCTGAAAGATCTGCCTAGTTGGTGATTGTCTGAAAGATCTGTGTAGTTGGTGGTTGTCTGAAAGATCTGCCTAGTTGGTGATTGTCTGAAAGATCTGCCTAGTTGGTGATTGTCTGAAAGATCTTCCTAGTTGGTGGTTGTCTGAAAGATCTGCCTGCCTAGTTGGTGATTGTCTGAAAGATCTGCCTAGTTGGTGATTGTCTGAAAGATCTGTAGTTGGTGATTGTCTGTCTGAAAGATCTGCCTAGTTGGTGATTGTCTGAAAGATCTGCCTAGTTGGTGATTGTCTGAAAGATCTTCCTAGTTGGTGACTGTCTGAACGGTCTGCCTAGTTGGTGGTTGTCTGAAAGATCTGCCTTATTGGTGATTGTCTGAACGGTCTGCCTAGTTGGTGGTTGTCTGAAAGATCTGTGTAGTTGGTGATTGTCTGAAAGATCTGCCTAGTTGGTGATAGTCTGAAAGATCTGTGTAGTTGGTGGTTGTCTGAAAGATCTGCCTAGTTGGTGATAGTCTGAAAGATCTGTGTAGTTGGTGGTTGTCTGAAAGATCTGCCTAGTTGGTGATTGTCTGAAAGATCTGCCTAGTTGGTGATAGTCTGAAAGATCTGCCTAGTTGGTGATAGTCTGAAAGATCTGTGTAGTTGGTGGTTGTCTGAAAGATCTGCCTAGTTGGTGATTGTCTGAAAGATCTGCCTAGTTGGTGATTGTCTGAAAGATCTTCCTAGTTGGTGATTGTCTGAACGGTCTTCCTAGTTGGTGGTTGTCTGAAAGATCTGCCTAGTTGGTGATAGTCTGAAAGATCTGAGTAGTTGGTGGTTGTCTGAAAGATCTGCCTAGTTGGTGATTGTCTGAAAGATCTTCCTAGTTGGTGATTGTCTGAAAGATCTGCCTAGTTGGTGATTGTCTGAAAGATCTGCCTAGTTGGTGATTGTCTGAAAGATCTGTGTAGTTGGTGGTTGTCTGAAAGATCTGCCTAGTTGGTGATTGTCTGAAAGATCTGCCTAGTTGGTGATTGTCTGAAAGATCTGCCTAGTTGGTGATTGTCTGAAAGATCTGCCTAGTTGGTGATTGTTGGTGATTGTCTGAAAGATCTGCCTAGTTGGTGATTGTCTGAAAGATCTGCCTAGTTGGTGATTGTCTGAAAGATCTGCCTAGTTGGTGATTGTCTGAAAGATCTGCCTAGTTGGTGATTGTCTGAAAGATCTGCCTAGTTGGTGGTTGTCTGAAAAGATCTGCCTAGTTGGTGATTGTCTGAAAGATCTGCCTAGTTGGTGATAGTCTGAAAGATCTGTGTAGTTGGTGGTTGTCTGAAAGATCTGCCTAGTTGGTGATTGTCTGAAAGATCTGCCTAGTTGGTGATTGTCTGAAAGATCTTCCTAGTTGGTGATTGTCTGAAAGATCTGCCTAGTTGGTGGTTGTCTGAAAGATCTGCCTAGTTGGTGATTGTCTGAAAGATCTGCCTAGTTGGTGATTGTCTGAAAGATCTGCCTAGTTGGTGATTTCTGAAAGATCTGTGTAGTTGGTGGTTGTCTGAAAGATCTGCCTAGTTGGTGATTGTCTGAAAGATCTGCCTAGTTGGTGATTGTCTGAAAGATCTGCCTAGTTGGTGATTGTCTGAAAGATCTGCCTAGTTGGTGATAGTCTGAAAGATCTGTGTAGTTGGTGATTGTCTGAAAGATCTGCCTAGTTGGTGATTGTCTGAAAGATCTGCCTAGTTGGTGATTGTCTGAAAGATCTGCCTAGTTGGTGATTGTCTGAAAGATCTGCCTAGTTGGTGATTGTCTGAAAGATCTGCCTAGTTGGTGATTGTCTGAAAGATCTGCCTAGTTGGTGATTGTCTGAAAGATCTGCCTAGTTGGTGATTGTCTGAAAGATCTGCCTAGTTGGTGATTGTCTGAAAGATCTGCCTAGTTGGTGATTGTCTGAAAGATCTGCCTAGTTGGTGATTGTCTGAAAGATCTGCCTAGTTGGTGATTGTCTGAAAGATCTGTGTAGTTGGTGGTTGTCTGAAAGATCTGCCTAGTTGGTGATTGTCTGAAAGATCTGCCTAGTTGGTGATTGTCTGAAAGATCTTCCTAGTTGGTGATTGTCTGAAAGATCTGCCTAGTTGGTGATTGTCTGAAAGATCTGCCTAGTTGTGATTGTCTGAAAGATCTGCCTAGTTGGTGATTGTCTGAAAGATCTGTGTCTGAAAAGATCTGCCTAGTTGGTGATTGTCTGAAAGATCTGCCTAGTTGGTGATTGTCTGAAAGATCTTCCTAGTTGGTGATTGTCTGAACGGTCTGCCTAGTTGGTGGTTGTCTGAAAGATCTGCCTAGTTGGTGATTGTCTGAACGGTCTGCCTAGTTGGTGGTTGTCTGAAAGATCTGTGTAGTTGGTGATTGTCTGAAAGATCTGCCTAGTTGGTGATAGTCTGAAAGATCTGCCTAGTTGGTGGTTGTCTGAAAGATCTGCCTAGTTGGTGATTGTCTGAAAGATCTGCCTAGTTGGTGATTGTCTGAAAGATCTGCCTAGTTGGTGATTGTCTGAAAGATCTGCCTAGTTGGTGATAGTCTGAAAGATCTGCCTAGTTGGTGGTTGTCTGAAAGATCTGCCTAGTTGGTGATGATTGTCTGAAAGATCTGCCTAGTTGGTGATTGTCTGAAAGATCTGCCTAGTTGGTGATTGTCTGAAAGATCTTCCTAGTTGGTTCGATTGTCTGAAAGATCTGCCTAGTTGGTGATTGTCTGAAAGATCTGCCTAGTTGGTGATTGTCTGAAAGATCTGCCTAGTTGGTGATTGTCTGAAAGATCTGCCTAGTTGGTGATTGTCTGAAAGATCTGCCTAGTTGGTGATTGTCTGAAAGATCTGCCTAGTTGGTGATTGTCTGAAAGATCTGCCTAGTTGGTGATTGTCTGAAAGATCTGCCTAGTTGGTGATTGTCTGAAAGATCTGCCTAGTTGGTGATAGTCTGAAAGATCTGTGTAGTTGGTGGTTGTCTGAAAGATCTGCCTAGTTGGTGATTGTCTGAAAGATCTGCCTAGTTGGTGATTGTCTGAAAGATCTGCCTAGTTGGTGATTGTCTGAAAGATCTGCCTAGTTGGTGATAGTCTGAAAGATCTGTGTAGTTGGTGGTTGTCTGAAAGATCTGCCTAGTTGGTGATTGTCTGAAAGATCTGCCTAGTTGGTGATAGTCTGAAAGATCTGTGTAGTTGGTGGTTGTCTGAAAGATCTGCCTAGTTGGTGATTGTCTGAAAGATCTGCCTAGTTGGTGATTGTCTGAAAGATCTTCCTAGTTGGTGATTGTCTGAACGGTCTGCCTAGTTGGTGGTTGTCTGAAAGATCTGCCTAGTTGGTGATTGTCTGAACGGTCTGCCTAGTTGGTGGTTGTCTGAAAGATCTGTGTAGTTGGTGATAGTCTGAAAGATCTGTGTAGTTGGTGGTTGTCTGAAAGATCTGCCTAGTTGGTGATTGTCTGAAAGATCTGCCTAGTTGGTGATAGTCTGAAAGATCTGCCTAGTTGGTGATTGTCTGAAAGATCTGCCTAGTTGGTGATAGTCTGAAAGATCTGTGTAGTTGGTGGTTGTCTGAAAGATCTGCCTAGTTGGTGATTGTCTGAAAGATCTGCCTAGTTGGTGATTGTCTGAAAGATCTTCCTAGTTGGTGATTGTCTGAACGGTCTGCCTAGTTGGTGGTTGTCTGAAAGATCTGCCTAGTTGGTGATTGTCTGAACGGTCTGCCTAGTTGGTGGTTGTCTGAAAGATCTGTGTAGTTGGTGAATGCACTGAACACAACATCTGACCTGGACTGATCAGCTGAGTGACTTGTTGTCTGAAGAAGTGGTGAAAACATTGGCTTCAGCTGGAGGACATTCTCTTCAGTAACTTTGAGATTTATGGAAACTGTTTAAGTGGTTTTAGCCTACAATTTAACCACTACTACAGTTGTCCGTGCAGGACATGTTGACTGCCATCATGAGTGCATCGCTGATCAACTCAACCTGGTAATACCCCAAGCTAGTGATCCAAATAAAAACACAGAGCTGAAACAGTGACAGCACTAACTGAATGGGGAAGGCAAAGCAAATGAATAGAAAGACAACTAACAGAATAAGACAAACCTCCTCTTCCAGCCCCTTGCTTATGTCCGTGGCCAGCTGTTGGGAGAAACACCGGTACAATAAACACACAAACAGATGGACAGCGAGCAAACATCACAGCTACAAAGCCCTGTAACAGTGGGCTGCTCCACCATGCAGTCTTTCGTGGGAACACATTCATAGGTGGGTTTATAGATTGATTGATTGTTGTTTAACGCTGCACTCAGAAACATTCCAGCTATATGGCGGCAGTCTGTAAATAATCTGGACCAGACAATCCAGTGATCAACATCATGGATTGTCTGCTCCAGACCTAGCTATTTACATATAGCCAGAATTTGGGTGGGTTCATAAGCATGGAGGGTTTGTTTCACAAACAGCTGAAGTCCACAACTCAAATTTGAGAACCGTTATTGATATATTCATGTAAGAATTTGGAATAATACACCACTTTTCAAGAAAGACGTTCAAGAAGCCCAAGCCTGAAGAGCAGCTGATGGGGCATCAGGCCGATGGCTATTTGGATCAAACAAGGCCTTCACACCTTTCATCACTGTGGCATTAGGCCTGTACAGTGCACCCTGGTTATAATGTCACCCTGGATATAATACCATGTTTTTGCCAGTACAGATTTCCTGCCCATATAATACCCCGCCAAACTGGATATAATGCAATTTGCCAATGTTTTTTGTAAAACCAATTACACTGGCTGGATGCAGTAAACATACCTTAATGACTCAAATTAATTGACAAAACTCACTAATGCTTTAAGTAGTCATGTAATCCCAGATGGGATAACACATGTGACAATACACTTCCTGCCACCTTGAACAAGTCACCCTCAGCCCCAAGAAGCTGGGATTATCCAGCCATTCAAGGCTCAGTACAGGAGACATCAGCTCAATCACCTTGTTGATTGCATAGGGTTTCTAACTGTCCTACCTTGTTATAATGCCACCCTGGATATATGACAGTATAACCAGGGTATGCTGAAGATATATAGATCAAACAGGGCCTTCCCACCTTTCTCAACTGGGGCATTAGGCTAGTGGATATATGGATCATACAGATATATGGATCATGCAAGGCCTTCCCAACTTTCTCCACTGGGGCATTAGGCTAGTGGATATATGGATCATACAGATATATGGATCATACAGAGCCTTCCCATGTTTATCAGCACGGGCATTAGGCCAGTGGATATATGGATCATACAGATATATGGATCATACAGATATATGAATCATTCAAGGCCTTCCCACCTTTCTTCACTGGGGGATTAGGCCAGTGTATATATGGATCATACAGATATATGGATCATACAGATGTATGGATCATACAGGGCCTTCCAACCTTTCTCCAATGGGGCATTAGGCTAGTGGATACATGGATCATACAGATATATGGATCATTCAAGGCCTTCCCACCTTTCTACACTGGGGCATTTGGCTAGTGCCGTAGTGGATACAAGGATCATACAGATATATGGATCATTCAAGGCCTTCCCACCTTTCTCTACTGGGGCATTAGGGTAGTGAATACATGGATCATACAGATATATGGATCATTCAAGGCCTTCCCACCTTTCTACACTGGGGCATTAGGCTAGTGGATACATGGATCATACAGATATATGGATCAATTCAAGGCCTTCCAACCTTTCTCCACTGGGGCATTAGGCTAGTGGATACATGGATCATACAGATATATGGATCATTCAAGGCCTTCCCACCTTTCGCCACTGGAGCATTAGGCTAGTGCCGTAGTGAATACATGGATCATACAGATATATGGATCAATTCAAGGCCTTCCAACCTTTCTCCACTGGGGCATTAGGCTAGTGGATACATGGATCATACAGATATATGGATCATTCAAGGCCTTCCCACCTTTCTTCACTGGGGCATTTGGCTAGTGCCGTAGTGGATACAAGGATCATACAGATATATGGATCATACAGGGCCTTTTTCCAACTTTCTCCACTGGAGCATTAGGCTAGTGGATACATGGATCATACAGATATATGGATCATTCAAGGCCTTCCCACCTTTCGCCACTGGAGCATTAGGCTAGTGGATACATGGATCATACAGATATATGGATCATACATGGCCTTCCCAACTTTCTCCACTGGAGCATTAGGCTAGTGAATACATGGATCATACAGATATATGGATCATTCAAGGCCTTCCCACCTTTCGCCACTGGAGCATTAGGCTAGTGCCGTAGTGAATACATGGATCATACAGATATATGGATCAATTCAAGGCCTTCCAACCTTTCTCCACTGGGGCATTAGGCTAGTGGATACATGGATCATACAGATATATGGATCATTCAAGGCCTTCCCACCTTTCTTCACTGGGGCATTTGGCTAGTGCCGTAGTGGATACAAGGATCATACAGATATATGGATCATACAGGGCCTTTTTCCAACTTTCTCCACTGGAGCATTAGGCTAGTGGATACATGGATCATACAGATATATGGATCATTCAAGGCCTTCCCACCTTTCGCCACTGGAGCATTAGGCTAGTGGATACATGGATCATACAGATATATGGATCATACATGGCCTTCCCAACTTTCTCCACTGGAGCATTAGGCTAGTGAATACATGGATCATACAGATATATGGATCATTCAAGGCCTTCCCACTTTTCGCCACTGGAGCATTAGGCTAGTGGATACATGGATCATACATGGCCTTCCCACCATTCTCCACTGGAGCAATTATTTGTGGAGATGGGAGACCAGAAACAGGACAATACACTGTTTGGGAGGAAATGCTCACATGTGGGAAGGGGTGGTTTGACACGGGGGACTGGGTGGGAGTGGATGCCTGATAAACAGTAGGGAATGAGGACACTAAGACAACCTTGTTCCAACAAGACAGGCAAACATACTATGGAGTAATCAACACATCAGCAGGTTTAGGACATGTCCTATTCAATACACCATGCAGGAATGATAAACAGTCAGGAACTTAGGGTTACAGAGCCCTTACCATCTTCTCCAGCTGTCGATAGGTGAATGAAAAGTAGTTCACGCTTACAAGACTGAAATATAAAACAAACATTATTACATATGCATGAGTGGGCAACTTATAAAGTTTGAGCAGTCTCAACATGGAGAACTGCTCAACAATATGGAATGTGCAATACTGGAACATGGAGAACTGCTCAACAATTGTGAATGTGCAATACAGGGACATGGAGAACTGCTCAACAATTGTGAATGTGCAATACAGGAACATGGAGAACTGCTCAACAATTGTGAATGTGCAATACAGGGACATGGAGAACTGCTCAACAATTGTGAATGTGCAATACAGGAACATGAAGAACTGCTCAACAATTGTGAATGTGCAATAGAGAACTACTCAACAGCTGTGAATGTGCAATAGAGAACTGCTCAACAGCTGTGAATGCAATAGAGAACTGCTCAACAACTGTGAATGTGCAATAGAGAACTGCTCAACAGCTGTGAATGTGCAATAGAGAACTGCTCAACAGCTGTGAATGTGCAATAGAGAACTGCTCAACAGCTGTGAATGTGCAACTGAACAACTGTGAATGCAATGAGAACAGCTGTGAATGTGCAACAGAGAACTGCTCAACAGCTGTGAATGTGCAATAGAGAACTGCTCAACAGCTGTGAATGTGCAATAGAGAACTGCTCAACAGCTGTGAATGTGCAATAGAGAACTGCTCAACAGCTGTGAATGTGCAATAGATAACTGCTCAACAACTGTGAATGTGCAATAGAGAACTGCTCAACAACTGTGAATGTGCAATAGAGAACTGCTCAACAGCTGTGAATGTGCAATAGAGAACTGCTCAACAGCTGTGAATGTGCAATAGAGAACTGCTCAACAGCTGTGAATGTGCAATAGAGAACTGCTCAACAGCTGCTGTGAATGTGCAAATGTGCAGAGAACTGCTCAACAGCTGTGAATGTGCAATAGAGAACTGCTCAACAGCTGTGAATGTGCAATAGAGAACTGCTCAACAGCTGTGAATGTGCAATAGAGAACTGCTCAACAACTGTGAATGTGCAATAGAGAACTGCTCAACAACTGTGAATGTGCAATAGAGAACTGCTCAACAACTGTGAATGTGCAATAGAGAACTGCTCAAAAACTGTGAATGTGCAATAGAGAACTGCTCAACAACTGTGAATGTGCAATAGAGAACTGCTCAACAACTGTGAATGTGCAATAGAGAACTGCTCAACAGCTGTGAATGTGCAATAGAGAACTGCTCAACAGCTGTGAATGTGCAATAGAGAACTGCTCAACAACTGTGAATGTGCAATATTGGAGCTGCTAATGTCCTGCAGTGTCCTATGAGAGAGTAGCTCCTATGAACTGTAGCGAACTGTGTAAACCTGTGCTAACCCTAACTGGGTGGCATACCTCTGTGTGTTCCTGGGTACCCTAACCCTGTGTACCTCTGGGTAAACCCTAACCCTGTGTACCTCTGGGTTAACCCTAACCCTGTGTACCTCTGGGTTAACCCTAACCCTGTGCATACCTCTGGGTTAACCCTAACCCTGTGTACCTCTGGGTTAACCCTAACCCTGTGTACTGCCTCACAAACTGCATACCCTACGTCTGGGTTAACCCTAACCCTGTGCATACCTCTGGGTTAACCCCCTAACCCTGTGTATACCTCTGGGTTAACCCTAACCCTGTGCATACCTCTGGGTTAACCCTAACCCTGTGTACCTCTGGGTAAACCCTAACCTGTGCATACCTCTGGGTTAACCCCTGTGTGCCTCTGGGTAAACCCTAACCCTGTGCATACCTCTGGGTTAACCCTAACCCTGTGTACCTCTGGGTAAACCCTAACCCTGTGCATACCTCTGGGTTAACCCCTAACCCTGGGTTAACCCTAACCTCTGTTAACCCTAACCCCTGTGTGTGCGTCTGGGTAAACCCCTAACCCTGTGCATACCTCTGGGTTAACCCTAACCCTGTGTACCTCTGGGTTAACCCTAACCTGTGCATACCTCTGGGTTAACCCTAACCCTGTGTACATCGTCTGGGTAAACCCCTAACCCTGTGCATACCTCTGGGTTAACCCTAACCCTGTGTACCTCTGGGTTAACCCTAACCCTGTACATACCTCTGGGTTAACCCTTGTAACCCTAACCCCCTGTGTACCTCTGGGTTAACCCCTAACCCTGTGTACCTCTGGGTAAACCCTAACCTGTGTGCATACCTCTGCTTAACCCTAACCCTGTGTACCTCTGGGTTAACCTAACCTGTGTACATAACCTCTGGGTTAACCCTAACCCTGTGTACCTCTGGGTTAACCCTAACCCTGTACATACCTCTGGGTTAACTCCTAACCCTGTGTGTACCTCTGGGTAAACTCCTAACCCTGTGTATTTGTGTACCTCTGGGTTAACCCTAACCCTGTGTGTACCTCTGGGTTAACCCTAACCCTAACCCTAACCCCTGTGCATACCTCTGGGTTAACCCTAACCCTGTGTACGTCTGGGTAAACCCTAACCCTGTGCATACCTCTGGGTTAACCCTAACCCTGTGTACCTCTGGGTTAACCCTAACCCTGTGCATACCTCTGGGTTAACCCTAACCCTGTGTACATCTGGGTAAACCCTAACCCTGTGCATACCTCTGGGTTAACCCTAACCCTGTGTACGTCTGGGTAAACCCTAACCCTGTGTTAATCTAGGTAACCCTAACACTGTGAGCCTGTGTACCTCTGGGTTAACCCTAACCCTGTTCACCTGTGTAGCTCTGGGTTTACCCTTGCACTGTGAGCCTGTGTACTAGGGGTGGGTATAGCAGAGAATTTTCATATTGCGATATATTGCGATGCGAAAGCATATATTGCGATATGTATTGCAATATATTGCAAGAAGGTTCTTTTAACTAAAAAACTACTCATAATCGAGGTAATGCTTGATTTATATAGCAAAAAACAGAACAAAGTCATTATGCTTGATTAAGCTGAATTTAATAACTTTTAATCGTCCCGCTTGAGCATTACACTTTACCATTGCATATTTTACATATCGCGTTAGTCTTATCAGTAGTTCCAGTTACCGTGAAGCTTTTCAACCCCAAATGCTGCCATACTGAAGCTTTTGTCCTTGTATTTTGGCACCATAATAAATTGTTTGTTGTTAGGGGTCGCCAGACTTCCGGTCTGAAAAACGGAAATATCTGAAGATTTCCGTACAAAGTTTTCCGAATGCATGTCAAAATACCGGTTTTCGATCAGTGTACCGCAATACGTATTGTTTTCATGTCTGAACCGGTAAATACCGGTAAACCGGTTATATTGCGCAGCCCTACTGTGTACCTCTGGGTTAACCCTAGCCCTGTGAGCCTGTGTACCTCTGGGTTAACCCTAGCCCTGTGTATGTCTGGGTTAACCCTAGCCCTGTGAGCCTGTGTACCTCTGGGTTAACCCTAGCCCTGTGAGCCTGTGTACATTTGGGTTAACCCTAACCCTGTGTATGTCTGGGTTAACCCTAACCCTGTGAGCCTGTCTGGGTTAACCCTAGCCCTGTGAGCCTGTGTACATTTGGGTTAACCCTAACCATGTGTTCATCTGGGTTAACCCTAACCCTGTGTACCTCTGGTTAACCCTAGCCCTGTGAGCCTTTGTACCTCTGGGTTAACCCTAGCCCTGTGAGCCTGTGTACATCTGGGTTAACCCTAACCCTGTGAGCCTGTGTGACCTCTAGGTTAACCCTAATCCTGTGAGCCTGTGTACCTCTGGGTTAACCCTAACCCTAACCGTGTGAGCCTGTGTACCTCTCGAAGATGCTGTTGTAGTACTGGCTGCCCCGGTAGATGTCTGCATTCAGGTGGTTTGTCAGTTCTATAAGGCTCTGTAGGCTGTCCTCCTCACGCTGCAAACAAATAGATGGAGAGATGGACAGACGACAGATAAAGAGATTGGACATGAGCTCACACTGACTTCCAAGGGCTCTTTATGGGACAGGAATTCATAACAACTACAGTTTTAACATGAAGTAATTGAAAGAGCTTTCAGAACCAAATACTAACATAATACATGCAGCAATGAGCAAAAAGATAATGCCTCCATGTCAAGTCATATAACCACATCATTATAACTGCAAATATATGATGCCAATTATGTAGAATCTCAAGGACTTTCATAGGGCTAGCAAGACAAAGCATTGTGAGTGTACTGTCCTACCTTGGTCAGGGATCTGCAGCTGCTGTAGATTCTCTCATACCAGTCAAGATTCCCACGCTGACAACATAAAGCAGGATTCACAGTCACATAATACACATCACCCTTAAAATCACTCATTCAATGATAATTATTCATATAAATAGATGTTATCCACATTTGGTGTATACAGACTTATGATTATCAATATAGTTATATCACTGGCGGTGTGACACAAGGCCATGTACAATCTCCCTACCCTCTCACTGGTCGTGTGACACAAGGCCATGTACAATCTCCCTACCCTCTCACTGGTGGTGTGACACAAGGCCATGTACAATCTCCCTACCCTCTCACTGGCGGTGTGACACAAGGCCATGTACAATCTCCCTACCCTCTCACTGGTGGTGTGACACAAGGCCATGTACAATCTCCCTACCCTCTCACTGGTGGGGTGTGACACAAGGCCATGTACAATCTCCCTACCCTCTCACTGGTGGTGTGACACAAGGCCATGTACAATCTCCCCTACCCTCTCACTGGTGGTGTGACACAAGGCCATGTACAATCTCCCTACCCTCTCACTGGTGGTGTGACACAAGGCCATATATAATCTCCCTACCCTCTCACTGGTGGTGTGACACAAGGCCATGTACAATCTCCCTACCCTCTCACTGGTGGTGTGACACAAGGCCATGTACAATCTCCTACCCTCTCACTGGTGGTGTGTGACACAAGGCCATGTACAATCTTCCTGCCCTCTCACTGGTGGTGTGTGACACAAGGCCATGTACAATCTCCCCTACCCTCTCACTGGTGGTGTGACACAAGGCCATGTACAATCTCCTACCCTCTCACTGGTGGTGTGTGACACAAGGCCATGTACAATCTCCCTACCCTCTCACTGGTGGTGTGTGACACAAGGCCATGTACAATCTCCCTACCCTCTCACTGGTGGTGTGACACAAGGCCATGTACAATCTCCCTACCCTCTCACTGGTGGTGTGACACAAGGCCATGTACAATCTCCCTACCCTCTCACTGGTGGTGTGACACAAGGCCATGTACAATCTCCCTACCCTCTCACTGGTGGTGTGAGACGAGGTTATGCACAATCTCCCTACCCTCTCACTGGTGGTGTGACACAAGGCCATGTACAATCTCCCTACCCTCTCACTGGTGGTGTGACACAAGGCCATGTACAATCTTCCTACCCTCTCACTGGTGGTGTGACACAAGGCCATGTACAATCTTCCTACCCTCTCACTGGTGGTGTGACACAAGGCCATATACAATCTTCCTACCCTCTCACTGGTGGTGTGACACAAGGCCATGTACAATCTCCCTACCCTCTCACTGGTGGTGTGACACAAGGCCATGTACAATCTTCCTACCCTCTCACTGGTGGTGTGACACAAGGCCATGTACAATCTTCCTACCCTCTCACTGGTGGTGTGACACAAGGCCATGTACAATCTCCCTACCCTCTCACTGGTGGTGTGAGACGAGGTTATGCACAATCTCCCTATTCCTGGTTGTATGAATTTCTAAAATTCCTTGGATATTACATTCAAGTGAACTATGTAATTTAGGATGTAAAGCTTTCCAGAATGGTCATTAGACATAAATTCATATCAGCTAAAGCTGAGAGACCAACAACAGACTTAAACTCATTCCATGTTATGTCTGACCTTGATGACAGCTGTGATCTCTGAGTGCAGCTCCTTCTGGAATGGGCAGCACTTCTTGAACACCTTCATGTTGTAGATGTTTGCCAGACACCTGCAACACAGAATCAGTTTCCTAGACACACTAAACACTGGTCATCACTGTTATAATTCTGAAATACTACCTTTATCACATTGCCATAAATCCTGCATTTATTGTTACAGTTACAAAAAAATGTCACCTTTCAACAGAAGTCCCCGTGGCTGTCTACTAAACAACTGTCACATTACTGATGTAAAACTTCAAATGATGTCCTTTGTTCAGTGTCAAAGAAATTTAGCTAAGATTCGAATCTATACTCAGTCAAACTAGAAACTTCACAATCCTATATTAAATTAAATATTAAAGAAAGGACACAAGAATGTGGTATAGAGATTATCATTTATTTGTTAAGGTTGATAGGGTGAACTGAGAATAATCACAATACCCCAAATCGGTTCCATGTGGTTACAGAATTTATCAATAAAAGGCGTAAACAAAGTGTCAAGTCACAAGAAATTAAATCTGATGTTTCAAATGTTCAGTAGCGTGTGTGGCTGCCCCGTACATTCACAACTGCCAAGCAACGCCTCCTCATGGACTGTCCGATGCGTGTAAAGACATTGTTGAGGTCCCGGCGCCATTGTTCTTGCAAAGCAGCACCAAGATCCTGCAAATTCTGGGGTTGGTTACTGAGAGTGAGCAGACCTCCACCATGAGCATCCCAGCTGTGCTCGATTGGATTGAGGTGACCTTGACGGCCAGTCAAGAAAGTTGATTCCTGCGTTCTGCAGGTAATTCCTGGATGTACGGGATCTGGCATTGCCATGCTGAAAGTGCAGACATGGACCATGTGCCGCCATGAATGGAATAAGTTCGGAGGCTAGCACCTGGTCACAGTAAACTGCAGCATTAAGTCAGGAACGGGCAATCCCACAGAAAGCACCCCAAACCATGACACGTCCGCCCCCAAATCTGTCCACGTCCTGTACACAACACTGAGCATAACATTCACGGCATCGCCTCCACACTCCCATCCTACCGTCAGCGAATCTGAGGGTAACTCTTGATTCACCACTGAAGAAAACTTGATTCCAGTCTCTCTGAGTCCATCGGAGGTGTCGTCGATGTAATGGTGTCAAAATGGTTCCGCGGTATGGTCATCAAACACGAAGGTGAGCAACTCGCCGGCGGTTTCGGATGCTGACATTCGACCCCTAAACAGCTCATTTCTGGTTCCTGTAGCCGTGACATAACACAATATTACGGTCCTCAGCCTGTGACGTCATACGTGGTCGACCTGACCTAGGGCGATCAGCAGTGGTGCCAGTTTGTTGCAGTCGAGTCTGTAAATCATGACGGCTGCACCCCATTGTCCTTGCAACATCACTGACGTTCCCCCTTCCAGCATGCCAATGGCAAGTTCACGATGCACATTTGACAGGCCAGCATAAGAACTGGCTGTTCTTGTTAGTCCTCAAAACTTAACAAAACACAACTTTGCAGATTCTGATACCTTTCGGTAACAAATTATCTGAAATGCAAATTCAACTTATAAAGTTGAAAAATAATTTCTACAAATCTGCAAAATTGACTGCAATTGGGGACACTCATACATAGGAGAAACATCCAGGCCCGTCAACACCAGAATCAAGGAACATCAGACATCAACCATCAAATCAGACCAGAAATCAGCCATATCAGACCACATAGCAACTCATCCCCATCACCAAATCAACTGGACTGACTTAACCATCCTCGCTACAAACCAATCAGACTTTACTTAACGCAAGATAACTGAAGGAATTAACATCAAACGATACCGACCACTGATTAATAGAGATCAAGACGACTTTATCCCCACTGCATACAATGAGCTCATCAATCACCCCTAGTCTCTTGTATAAACATTACTGGCTTCTACTCCATACAATGAGCTCATCAATCACCCCTAGTCTCTTGTATAAACATTATTGGCTTCTACTCCATACAATGAGCTCATCAATCACCCCTAGTCTCTTGTATAAACATTACTGGCTTCAACTGCATACAATGAGCTCATCAATCACCCCTTGTCTCTTGTATAAACATTACTGGCTTCCACTGCATACAATGAGCTCATCAATCACCCCTTGTCTCTTGTATAAACATTACTGGCTTCTACTGCATACAATGAGCTCATCAATCACCCCTTGTCTCTTGTAGAAACATTACTGGCTTCTACTGCATACAATGAGCTCATCAATCACCCCTTGTCTCTTGTAGAAACATTACTGGCTTCTACTGCATACAATGAGCTCATCAACCACCCCTTGTCTCTTGTATAAACATTACTGGCTTCCACTGCATACAATGAGCTCATCAATCACCCCTTGTCTCTTGTAGAAACATTATTGGCTTCTACTGCATACAATGAGCTCATCAACCACCCCTTGTCTCTTGTATAAACATTACTGGCTTCTACTGGCTTCCATGTGTATCCCCGTTACCCTCTGCTACCCTTTATTCCCTATCATCACAGTGTCAATCTTGTTTACATTCTATGCTCTGTGTATCATTGGCTTCCACTGGCCTCCATGTTTATTCCTGTAATCCTCTGTTGGTGGTTGGTGGTTGTTATTCTGCCTTGTGTTGTTAATTAGTCTTGTTGTATATATATATCACCTGTTCTCTCCCTGTACCATTCATTCTTGAAAACGATACAAGAACCTGTATCAAAACGTCATGCTCTAGAATAAAAGAAGTTGTCATCCATATATACTTGTACTATCTGACTTAAACCTTCTAAAATGCCATCTTTCATTGGCCCCCATCTTTGATTGACACCCACCTTTCCCCTGACAGCATCATAGAACTCATCAATGGATGAATCAGTTCCACCTACTTCACATGGAAAGATAAAATAGTGCAACAGACCCATGGCCTCCCTATGGGTTCCCCACTATTCCCACTCATCACCAAGATCTACATGACCAGCCAAGAAGAAACTGCCCTTGAAACGTCCCCAATCCAACCCACCTGCTGGTTCCGTAAAGTAGATGATACTTTTGTCATCCTTCCTCCATCTGACGACCCCAACGTCCTTCTCCAACACCTGAACTCCCAACACCCCCGCATGCAGTTTACTATGGAATTAGAAACAGACAACCAGCTTCCCTTCCTAGATGTCCTGGTCCAGAGAGATGACAAGAAGCTCAACACCAGCGTCTACCACAAACCAACACATACGGACCAGTATCTCCACTTCTCCTCCAGTCACCCTATCCAAGTCAAGAGAGAGATAATTTCCACCCTGACCAGACGAGCCAAGAACATCTGCTCCACAACTGCATCACTAGACACTGAGTTGGACCACCTGAGACACGTCTTCACCAACTACAACAAATATCCTGCATCATTCGTCGACCAGATCATCAACAATACCCTCGACCCTGACACTAAACCTCCCCGACAGCAAGCAGCCCCCTTCACCATCAGCCTCCCCTTCATTGGACCAACTAGCCATCATATCCGACGACTCCTCAAACAGCAAGCCAACATTGATGTCATGTTCCAAAGAGGCAACAATATACAGAAGCTTCTGCAGGCCACAGGCAGACCCGGCCAGGCAAAGAAGCCAGATCCCGCAGGTGTTGTCTACCAGATAGAATGCGACTGCGGCGAATCCTACATTGGTGAAACATCTAGACCAGTCACCATTAGGATCAAAGAACACCAGGCCTCAGTAAGAAACAAAGACTCTAAATCCGCCATAACCGACCACCTTAAAGCCAACCCAAACCACAACATCAGTGGGAACACCACCAAAGTCATTGAGAGGAACCAGCCTGATTTCAAAACCCGAAAACTACTTGAAGCTCTACGCATAAAGAAGATTTGCCCAGCCATCAACAGAGATGAAGGATATTTCATCCCCAAGGCCTATCATCACTTGCTCAATTAATTGCATGTAACCCTACTCAACCATTGTACATTATCCATTGTGTAACACTGTACGTTATCAATTGTGTAACACCGTACGTTATCCATTGTGTAACACCGTGCGTGTGTAACGTAATGCGTATCCATTGTGTAACACCGTCGTTATCCATTGTGTAACACCGTAATCCATTGTGTACCGTGCGTTATCCATTGTGTAACACCGTGCGTTATCCATTGTGTAACACTGCGTTATCCATTGTGTTACACTGCGTTATCCATTGTGTAACACTGTGCGTTATCCATTGTGTAACACTGTGCATTATCCATTGTGTAACACTGTGCGTTATCCATTGTGTAACACTGTGCGTTATCCATTGTGTAACACTGTACGTTATCCATTGTGTAACACTGTGCATTATCCATTGTGTAACACTGCGTTATCCATTGTGTTACACTGTACGTTATCCATTGTGTAACACTGTGCGTTATCCATTGTGTAACACTGTGCGTTATCCATTGTGTAACACTGTGCGTTATCCATTGTGTAACACTGTGCATTATCCATTGTGTAACACTGTACATTATCCATTGTGTAACACTGTATATTATCCATTGTGTAAACATCACTTCACCACTGGCTTCCCAACGGTCCCCTTATCATTCCGTACTGGCTGCCCATTAACATCTTTAATCTGTTATGTATACAACCATGTACATGTTCTTTACTGGCTTCCTATCAACCTACTTAATCCTGTGTTATCAACCTATTCTATTGTATAAACAACTCATTTTTGCCTCATCCCTCATCTATTGTACAAACATCTCATGTATATATATATGGTGTCAGCCCGATCTGTCGACAAATGAAAAATAGGATGTTCCTAACCGTCGACAAAACAAAAAACACGGAGTGTCGACATCGCGTAGTCAACATACCGTGACGGCGTTAGTTAATGAAAGAGAATGTTTGCTTAGTGGTTTGCAAGTGGCTATGGTGGCTACAGCTATGCTCGTATCATGAGTAAATGAATTAAGTTGATTAAAGAGAATGTTGTTTTAACAATTTGCAAGAGAATTAAGGTTGCAAAAACAAACTATTGTTTTACGATATGCGAGTGGAAGGATTACCATTACCAACTTGGAATCATTTTGAAAATGATGGACACAGAACTAACAATAATTTGGAAGGTTGGCACAACAAAATCAACAAGTATGCCATGAAGAGCAGATCCGGACAGCAGAGATCCCGTCCGAGGCATTGTCGCTACCGAATCATCGATGCTGGGATTCGATCCTTGAAGGCCAACCTTCTTGCCGACAGACTAACTGATTTGAATTACAGACTATGTGTCAGAGTTGCTTCATCTACTGAAGCTAGAACATTCAGATTACTTTAGTGCAGATATAAAGGATTTTTGGCAAGAAGAAATAACTGGACTCATCTTTTATATATTTATTACTTATACACCTGCAGAAATCACTAGTTTATATAAAACACACACACAAATATATTGTGTGAGCTTTATGAAATAAATATACAAATATGTTATATTTCGTGACATATGCTACATGCATGATACATGCATGTTGTTATATTGACTGAAGAAATATATTGTCTACTATATATATCACACTCTGTTTTAATTGGTTTGTTAATTTCGAGAACACTGGGAGTGAAGTCACTCATGTAGAACATCACCTCCCTTTTCCCGGACTGTCGACAAGTAATCTGGACGGATTATTTCTTGTTGTCGACAGTCCGGGCATAAACCATATATATCACCCAAATTACTTTGTTTGAAGGAAGTAAACCTAAGTGCAAAATATTGCACGTTTGATTTGCGATTGTACGCAGATAATTTTGTTTATTTGTTTTTCATAATCAGCGATGTATATTATATGGTATGAATAAATGAGAATTCAGTTTTAATTATGTTTATTTTTTTGGTTGCATCTAAGCTTTAAAGTTTTTTTCACTTTGTACAGTTGATGGGAACATGTGCGATCGAATGCATGTACAATGATAACATCATGTGACCAGTGGCACGTGAAAAACACGTTTTAGCACTATTGTGGAGTCACGATGTTTGGATTGACTTTAATATGCTGTGGTGACTTGTTTCGTGAGTAGATACTTGGGGATTAGTATTATGATAACCGAAAACTGTCTACTATAATTATTAATATTTTTATTTACAAACATAAATTGTGAAGTTTATATTTTGACTCAGTATATAACATCATAATGCCCTCTAGTGGCTTTGATTCTATGAGTAACTTTGATGTATGATGTGATGAGTTTGTTATATCTGATATGTATCATGTATATTACTTCAGGTTCTGCTCCATCCTCACCATGACATTGTTTCTGATTTATGACGGCATCAGTTGTTTCATAATTACATCGCTTCTTGTTCTATCCTCACCATGACATTGTTTCTGATTTATGACGGCATCAGTTGTTTCATAATTACATCGCTTCTTGTTCCATCCTCACCATGACATTGTTTCTGATTTATGACGGCATCAGTTGTTTCATAATTACCATCCTCATTTCTGATTTATGACGGCATCAGTTGTTTCTAATTCTTGTTCCATCCTCACCTTGACATTGTTTCTGATTTATGACGGCATCAGTTGTTTCATAATTACATCGCTTCTTGTTCCATCCTCACCTTGACATTGTTTCTGATTTATGACGGCATCAGTTGTTTCATAATTACATCGCTTCTTGTTCCATCCTCACCATGACATTGTTTCTGATTTATGACAGCATCAGTTGTTTCATAATTACATCGCTTCTTGTTCCATCCTCACCATGACATTGTTTCTGATTTATGACGGCATCAGTTGTTTCATAATTACATCACTTCTTGTTCCATCCTCACCATGACATTGTTTCTGATTTATGACGGCATCAGTTGTTTCATAATTACATCGCTTCTTGTTCCATCCTCACCATGACATTGTTTCTGATTTATGACAGCATCAGTTGTTTCATAATTACATCACTTCTTGTTCCATCCTCACCATGACATTGTTTCTGATTTATGACGGCATCAGTTGTTTCATAATTACATCACTTCTTGTTCCATCCTCACCATGACATTGTTTCTGATTTATGACGGCATCAGTTGTTTCATAATTACATCGCTTCTTGTTCCATCCTCACCATGACATTGTTTCTGATTTATGACGGCATCAGTTGTTTCATAATTACATCACTTCTTGTTCCATCCTCACCTTGACATTGTTTCTGATTTATGACGGCATCAGGGTCTTGGATGTTTCGATACAGATTCTTGTACCGTTGTCAAGCATAAATGCATAAATGCTTGACAACGGTACAAGAATCTGTATCGAAACATTGCACTCACGAATAGAAAGAAGTTTTTATCCCTAAAGTTTGTTCTATATTGTACTTCCCAACTTCTAACATGCCACTCCAAGAAGGTAGAGTCTTCATAGTTGTGGCCACAAGAGCAAGATGATGTTGGAGATATAAATCTTTCATATTTGTGCTCATTAAGGTCACTACATTCAAGTCAGAGACGAGAATATATGATTTGACAAAATCTGCTACTGAAATTTAAGTCAAAATGACTGTAGATATTAGAATAATTTAAAAGTTCATTTTTGAATCTTGATAGGCACGGTGAGTCTCTATGTTCAGCTGGTAATGAATTCCATAATATAACAGTATCTGGAAGAAAGGACCTCGCATAATTTACAGATTTACAGTTTATAGTCTGAAGATTTGAATCACCGCGCAGATTATAACAAACGATATCTGATACTCTAAGTCTAGGCAGAACAAGGTTACTAAGGTAACTTGGCGTAGTGTTATGAACCATTTTGTAAAACATGGTCATTTTATGAAGGTACCTTCTACGACACAATGGGTGACAATTAGTTTCTTTGTACATTTTATGATGACTGGTGCCATGAGCAGCACCACACATGGTTCTTAGAGCATCAAGATGAGCTTTTCAAGTATATCTGCTTGCTGTTTAGTCCAATTATACCATATATGACTGCAATAATAAAAAAACTGGTAATATGAACTGTTTGTACATGGTTTCTAATGTTTCTCAGTTTAAACGATATTTGAGACTTCTTAGACAATTCACCATTGGTGCAACTATTTCAGCACAGTCGTTAATGTATTCATTCCATGAGCAATCATGCTGAAGTATAAGACCTAAATGTTTATGACTTTGTACGGAATTAATGACATTACTATTCATGGTTAGGTTCGGCACTGGAGTTGGTTGCAATTTACGAGTAAAGCATATTGACTCTGTCTTATGGGATTAATAGATACTTGGGTAACCCCCCATTACCCCTACATGCCACTACCCCTACAGCTTATAACAACATAGTTTACGGTCTGTTGCACTGTTAATCCACTGCCTGT
Source organism: Haliotis rubra (assembly GCF_003918875.1). Taxonomy (NCBI): domain Eukaryota; kingdom Metazoa; phylum Mollusca; class Gastropoda; order Lepetellida; family Haliotidae; genus Haliotis; species Haliotis rubra. The sequence continues at coordinate 175,412 of NW_025765165.1, read as the reverse complement.
TACCTATTCCACACAATGGACTAATCCACTTAAGAGACATGACAACACACAACTATAAGGTTGAGAGAATGATTTTAATGATCATCATTTGTCATCATCAAGATTTTAATAAGAATTAACAATAATTCGTCATCATGATTCTTTGATGGACATTAAAAATTAATTGTTAACATTAAATGTTAACATAGTCATTTGTGTCAAGTGTTTCAGTCTATGAACATTCAGTGTTTCAATCTATCCCAGCTTAAGCAGATAGCCGACGGCGTCCAAGAACTGAAGAGGTGATTTCTGTCCAAGCTCAAGCTGCTCCTTGAGTCTACACAGGCGATTGTCAATCTCCCTGAAGACTCGCTTTCTGCTTCTTGTCGCAGCACCAAAGTCTATTTGTGAAATCTTCACCCTCTCAGCATGTTCAATTCTCCTAATGACTTCTACAAATTTCACGGTTCAGTCGGTTGTGAAAACCTTCTAGATTGTTGTTTGTCCTCGGCCCAGTTGTCAGGTTGTGGTTCCACAGGGGAAGTAGACTCTTCCTCTGCATGTTGACTGAACACACTTCCAGTGTACACAAGACTGTCTCTCGACATTCTTAGTGTGAAGATAACCGTCAAATAGGACTTGGGGGCTACCTCTCCGTGACATAACAAACTCAACATTACGCAGACCAGCCATGTTGATGCCATGTTAGTTTGTTGTCAACAGCTATATACTATACCGAACTATCTCAATTTACTTTCTCGTCTCACCTTCTCATTTCCCTCCACTTCTCAATAATATTGTGTATCTTTTATCATGGCACTAAAACAACTTAATTTCAACATTTAACAACCTACACATTATCCAATTTGTAAAATTGTTCTATACACTAGAGGTTTATCTTTCATCATGAAACTAAAACAACTTTTAGGTAATCCCAAATTTCCTTGACACAAAACACTAAAGAACAGTTTAATCCCTCCCTTGATCTCATCTGTATACTCTATGCACTAATCTCTCTTTGGGTCAGTTCATTATGCCAGACAGGTAAATGCCGTGTGTTGTTTTAACTAATTGTAGGGGTACTGGGCTGTAGGGGTAGTGGCATGTAGGGGTTATGGGATATAACCGATACTTGCCATTTTTCTGCCCATTCGGCAATTCACTGTAAATCGTCGTTTATTACAATAGCAGTTACCCCTGGATCATCAATGATCACATATAAAGAAGTATCATCCGGAAAAAGGCGTACATTACTATTTAGGGATAACTGGGATACCCTGACATGTGCTGACTGGTGAGTCAGACACAAAACCCTCGGACAACAAGCCCCCATGACACAAAACCCTCGGACAACAAGCCCCCATGACACAAAACCCTCGGACAACAAGCCCCCATGACACAAAACCCTCGGACAACAAGCCCCCATGACACAAAACCCTTGCAAAATTTCACCCAAAGGATAAAACACCTTTACTGATGAATCATCAAATCCTCCTTTCCCACTTGTATACAAGGGGTTAAGATGGTGGTATAGTTTATCACACTGCATTATAAATGTGTCATGTTGTTAATATTGTAAAACTTATAGTGTATTATATTTACATGATATATTCATGTGAGAATAATTACATGTGCTGCAAAATGATTTGTTTGTATTCTATTACATCTTTTCATTTCCTACCCACTGAGGACCTGTGAAGGTCCGGGTTAGAATATGGATCTTCAGTAACCCATGCTTGTCGTAAGAGGCGACTAAATGGATCGGGTGGTCAGACTCACTGACTTGGTTGACACATGTCATCGTATCCCAATTGCGTAGATTGATGCTCGTGCTGTTGATCACTGGATTGTCTGGTCCCGACTCGATTATTTACAGACCGCCGCCATAAAGCTGAAATATTGCTGAGTGCGGCGTAAAACTAAACTCACTCACTCACTCACTCCTACCCACTGAGGGCTTTTTGTCATGGGCTCATTTAGCCTAGGGGTGTTTTGTCTGGAGGCTTTTGGTCTGAGTGGGCCTATTATCCTACCACCGTGTCGACCAAGTCAGTGAGCCTGACCAACACTGGCACACAAATTAAAAGTCAATCATGATGTAGGACATGGAATAGCTCACCTATACATGCAGTCTGACTCTGACAAGGCATACAGCATATCTGGCACCTGACAAGATCTTAACACATAGCTCACCTGAACATACCCTCTAGCCTCGAGAAAGCCATCCTATTTGACGGTGGGAAGGTCTCACGTAGTCGGCAAAGTAGAGTCAAGCAGTATTCTATGAACAGGTTGAAGGACTCAGCAAGGCTCTCTTCCTGGGAATGAAATCATCGCTTGTGCTATTTTATATTTATCAATTCACAACTGGAAACACAGAGAGATATGCTCATCACTCAGACTTAGTATGTCAACATGTTGTGATATACAGTCATCCCTTGCCATAAAGCGAGGTCCATGCATGACCCCCCGCATCAGGAGACACCTGTGTTATACACAACACAGAATAAAGGCTGAGTAATATTATCCATGGCACAACTGCTGTTTCGTGTATTGTGTCCGGTCAAAATTATGCTGTATCGTTGGAGGTGACATAACAAACTTGTTGTAAATGAAAATGAAAAAAAACCCAAAACTTTGTAAATGAAAATAAGATATATGTGTAGGAAACTTGCAATCAAACATCACTAGACATGATGATTTCATTGGCGTTCCTGTTATGCTACCTGTTAGTCAACTAAGCTGGAAATAGCAATCAGCTGTGTACACATGAATCTACCGGTGATTCAGTTAAATTTATTTAAAAATATATTAATATTTATTGCTATTGTATTAGTAGAATGCATGTTTTCTATGAATATATTTAACATAATAAACAATGGCTCAGCACTTAGGGTACGTGTCTGGATACATTTTATGTATAGGACAGTTTGACAAGTCACCGTTGACTTCCTGTGGTACTGTGGCCCTTTGACAGTAAAAACAAAAAGTTCGTATTTAATTGTCAAATATGACTTAAATGAATCCATAACAGAGGTCTAGTGGTCAGTTTGTGATTGCTGAGATTAATGTGAACATTGGTGCTATCGCAGTAGCCCCGAAAAGCAAACCCTCAAATGCATATAGAATGAGGTGATGTCATTTAACACACATTGTCTTTTATGTTCGAACTTTGCTAGTTTACAACATCATTGGACGTGATTAACCCAAGCAGCTGATTTGTTGACATCCTATTTCCAATGACATGAAGATTTGTGATCGCTGGGCAACATTTTTTATTGGGTCCACAGATTACCTTGTTGTTTAACTGAATCCATGGTATCACAAAGAGTGTTATTGCGAGGAAGACTGTCCATCACTCAATGGACATAATCATGTCAACATAGAAGTGGAGAAAGACTCACCCACTCCCTGGAGAGAGCAGAAGGACTCACCTCATTCCTGGAGAGAGCGGAAGGACTCACCTGATCCCTGGAGAGAGCAGGACTCACCAACTCCCTGGAGAGAGCAGAAGGACTCACCAACTCCCTGGAGAGAGCAGGACTTACCTCATATCTGGAAAGAGCGGAAGGACTCACCAACTCCCTGGAGAGAGTAGAAGGACTCACCTCATGCCTGGAGAGAGCAGGACTCACCTCATACCTGGAGAGAGCAGAAGGACTCACCTCATCCCTGGAGAGAGCAGAAGGACTCACCTCATCCCTGGAGAGAGCAGAAGGACTCACCTCATCCCTGGAGAGAGCAGAAGGACTCACCAACTCCATGGAGAGAGCGGAAGAACTCACCTCATGCCTAGAAAGGCAGAGGACTCACCTCATACCTGGAGAGAGCAGAAGGACTCACCTCATCCCTGGAAAGAGCAGAAGGACTCACCAACTCCCTGGAGAGAGCGGAAGGACTCACCTCATGCCTAGAAAGAGCAGAAGGACTCACCTCATCCCTGGAGAGAGCAGGAAGGACTCACCTCATCCCTGGAGAGAGCGGAAGGACTCACTTCATCCCAGGAGAGAGCAAAAGGACTCACCAACTCCCTGGAGAGAGCAGAAGGACTCACCAACTCCCTGGAGAGAGCGGAAGGACTCACCTCATGCCTAGAAAGAACAGAAGGACTCACCTCATCCCTGGAGAGAGAGGAAGGACTCACCTCATCCCTGGAGAGAGCGGAAGGACTCACCAACGACCTGGAGAGAGCAGAAGGACTCACCTCATCCCTGGAGAGAGCAGAAGGACTCACCTCATCCCTGGAGAGAGCGGAAGGACTCACCAACTCCCTGGAGAGAGCAGAAGGACTCACCTCATCCCTGGAGAGAGCAGAAGGACTCACCTCATGCCTAGAAAGAACAGAAGGACTCACCTCATCCTGGAGAGAGCGGAAGGACTCACCTCATCCCTGGAGAGAGCGGAAGGACTCACCTCATCCCAGGAGAGAGCAGAAGGGCTCACCAACTCCCTGGAGAGAGCAGAAGGAGTCACCAACTCCATGGAGAGAGCGGAAGAACTCACCTCATGCCTAGAAAGAGCAGAAGGACTCACCTCATACCTGGAGAGAGCAGAAGGACTCACCAACTCCCTGGAGAGAGCAGAAGGACTCACCAACTCCCTGGAGAGAGCAGAAGGACTCACCTCATGCCTAGAAAGAACAGAAGGACTCACCTCATCCCTGGAGAGAGCGGAAGGACTCACCTCATCCCTGGAGAGAGCGGAAGGACTCACCTCATCCCAGGAGAGAGCAGAAGGACTCACCAACTCCCTGGAGAGAGCAGAAGGACTCACCAACTCCCTGGAGAGAGCGGAAGGACTCACCTCATGCCTAGAAAGAACAGAAGGACTCACCTCATCCCTGGAGAGAGCGGAAGGACTCACCTCATCCCAGGAGAGAGCGGAAGGACTCACCAACGACCTGGAGAGAGCAGAAGGACTCACCTCATCCCTGGAGAGAGCAGAAGGACTCACCTCATCCCTGGAGAGAGCGGAAGAACTCACCAACTCCCTGGAGAGAGCAGAAGGACTCACCTCATCCCTGGTGAGAGCAGAAGGACTCACCTCATCCCTGGAGAGAGTGGCGGGCTTCCACACCTTGTCAAGGTTGGTCAGGTGAGCCAGGAGCAGGTTGTAGGAGAGTGGGTATTTGGCATGCTGGCGGCTGTGGGCCATCCAGCGACTGGGGAAAGAGATTCAACAATCACTAAACGAGCATATCCTCATTGACATCCATCCACACCAACCTTGGGCAATAAAATCAACAATCACAATACAGAAAAGCAGGGTGTGAGTGTGGAAGTGGGTGAGGGTGTGGAAGTGGGTGTGGGTGTGGGTGTGGGTGTGGGTGTGGGTGTGGAAGTGGGTGTGGGTGAGGGAGTGGAAGTGGGTGTGGATGTGGAAGTTTGTGTGGGTGTGGAAGTGGGTGTGGGTGTGGGTGAGGGTGTGTAAGTGGTTGAGGAATGGGTGAGGGTTAGGGTGTGGGTGAGGGTGTGGAAGTGGAGTGAGGGTGGAGTGGGTGTGGGTGTAGGTGTGTGAAGTGGGTGGGGTGTGGGTGTGGGTGAGTGGGTGTGGAAGTGGGTGTGGTGTGAAATGGGTGTGGGAAGTGGGTGTGGGGTGAGGTGGGTGTGGTGTGTGAAAGTGGGTGTGGAAGTGGAAGTGGGTGTGAGGTGAGGGTGAGTGGGTGTGAGTGTGGAAGTGGGTGTGGGTGTGGAAGTGGGTGTGGGTGAGGGATGAGGGTGAGGGTGAGGATGTGGGTGTGGGTGAGGGTGTGAGTGGGAAGTGGGTGTGGAAGTGGGGTGTGGAAGTGGGGTGGGGGTGAGGGTGAGGGTGTGTGTGTGGAAGTGGGTGTGGGTGAGTGTGGTGGGTGAGGGTGGGTGAGGAAGTGAGGATGTAGTGTGAGTCGAGGGTGAGGGCGAGGGTGTGGGTGTGAGGTTGTGGTAGTGGGTGTGGGTCGAAGGTGTAGGTGTGGTCGATGTAGGTGTGGGAAGTGGGTGAGGAGTGAGGATGTGGGAGTGAGGGTGGGTGGAGTGGGATGTGGGTGAGGTGTGGATGTGGGTGTGGATGTGGGTATTTGTGGGTGTGGGTGATCCAGCAGACTGGGGAAGAGATTCAACAATCACTAAACGCAGAGCATATCCTCTTGACATCCATCCACACACCAACCAGGCAATAAAATCAACAATCACAATACAGAAAAGCAGGGTGTGAGGTGTGGAGTGGGTGAGGGTGTGGGAAGTGGGGTGTGGGTGTGGGAAGTGGGTGTGGAGGTGGAAGTGGGTGAGAGGGAAGTGGGTGTGGAAGTGGAAGTGGGTGTGGGTGTGGGAAGTGGTTGAGTAGGTGTGGGTGAGGAAGAGATGTGTGGAAGTGGAGTGAGGGGTGAGATGTGAGGGTGGGAAGTGGGTGTGGGTGTGGAAGTGGGTGAGGGTGTGGGTGTGGGGTGTGGGTGTGGGTGGGGAAGTGGGTGAGGATGTAGGTGTGGAGGTGGGTGTGGGTGAGGGAGGTGTGGAAGTGGGTGTGGATGTGTAGGGAAGGGATGGGTGTGGGTGTGGGAAGTGGGTGTGTGGGTGTGGGTGTGGGTGAGGGTGTGGGAAGTGGTTGTGGGAATGGGTGAGGTTAGGGTGTGGGTGTGGGGTGTGTGGGAGTGATGGGGTGAGGGTGTGGGAAGTGAGGTGTAGGTGTGGAAGTGGGGAAGAGGTGTGGGTGTGGGGTGTGGAAGTGGGTGTGGGAGAATGGAGGTGCTTAGAGTGGGGTGCTGGGGAGTGGGTGTACAGAGTGTGAAAATTAAGATTTAAGGAAGTGAGATGGCAGTGTGGGTAGAGAGGTGAGAAATTATGGAGGTGAGTGGAATTGTGGAGTGTAGGTGTAAGTGGAGGTGTAGAGTGAGAAGTAGGTGTGAAGTGTGGAAGTGTGTGGGTGTAGAGTGGGTGTGGGTGAGATAGGAGTGAGATGCTAGAGTGAGGGTAGGTGTGGTATGAAGTGGGCAGTGAAGTAGGTGTGGAGTGAGGAGTGAGAAGTGTAGGTATGGCGTGTGTGAGAATTGTGAGAATTAATAGGTGAGGTGTAGTGAGTAAGAGTTCAAGCGAAAAGCGAAAGAGATCATCCGATAAAATCAAAGGTATAAATATAAATGTAAAATACTGAGTATAGAAATGCGTGTCGGTCGAAGTGAGATCTCGTCATAGAAAATAAAATTCGAGTAAGAGATAATAGAGTAAAAGGTATAGATATGCGTCTGCAAGTGCTCACGATATTAAAGTATGGATCGCCGGTAGTCGCGGCTTCGAGAAAAATTCATCCACCGCAAACCTCAACATCCATCATCTCGCTTTTTCGAAGTCTCTCGTCTCAGAAAATGCGTAAAGTGTAAATCTGGTCATCTGATGCGTCTCGGTCATAAATGCATTAAAGTCGTCATAAATGGTCTCGTAAAAAGTGTCGTTAAAAATGATAAAGTAAAGTCTCATCGGTAAAGAGTAATCTCAAAACCGGTCTCGATGCTCATCGGTAAAAGGTATAAATTATGGAAGTAAAGTCATAAATAAATTAATAAATGGGTCGAGAGATTGATTGGAATTGGAGATTAGTGTGGAGTATTAGGTAATGGAGTAATAGAAATGCGATGCCAGTAAAGAAAATGGAATTAAGTCATAGAAATGCGATGTCGATGCTCAGAAATGCGTTAACAAATTAATAAGCGAAGTAGGTAAGGAATAAAGAGATAAGATAAAGGTAAAGGTATAAATTAGAAATGCAGTGCTCGAGATCCGGAAAGGTAAAGAATGCCAGAGTAAAGTGTAAATTAAGATAAGCGTAGATGTAAATTAAGATAAATTGTAGATATAAATTATTGAGTATAGAGTATGGAAGTGTAGGTGTAAATGCATTGATCAAAACTAGGAAAAAGATTAACAATCACTAAAAAACATATCATCATCACAATAAACAATAAATCAGCACAAATCACAAAAGCAAAACAAGGTGTGGGGGTGTGGAAGTGGGTGAGGGTGTAGAGGTGGGTGTGGGTGTGGAAGTGGGTGAAGTGCGGGAAGTGGATGTGGATATGGATGTAGAGTTGGTGTGGGTGAGGTGTGCGTGGTTGAAAAGGGAAGTGGGTGAGGGTTAGAGGAGTGGGTAGGGTGTGGAAGTGGGTGAGATTGTAGGTGTGGAAGTGGTGAGGTGTGTGTGGGTGTGGTGAGGTGTGGAAATGGCAGATTATCCGGTGAAAGGGTGTGAAGTGCGTGGGTGTAAGTAGGGTAGAGGTGAAGGGCGAAGTGCGAGGTGAGGTGTGAATTGGGTAATGGGTGTAGATTGGTACGGTCGCCGATTAAAGTCGGTCGTAAAGTAAAGGAAGTGGGTGCGGTGTAGGTTTAAGATGTAAATCCGATGTGAGATAAAGGGTCGAGGTAAAGGTGAAAAGATGTGAAGTGAAAGGTAAAGGTAAAGGTCAAGTCGTCGGTCTCATTAAGGTAAAGGTATCGTCAATGGCGTCGGTGGCAAAGGTAAAGATGCGTGAAAGCAAAGGGTAAAGGATCGATTAAAGATGAAGGTCACCGATTATCGGTCTCGTCGATTAGCGGTCAGGTGGGGAATCATGCAAATTGAGTCTCGGTCGGTCTTCATGCAGTCGATTAAAGGTAAAGGTCGTCGTCGTCGATGGCAATCGATGAAAGTCTCGTCATCGATATCGTCGATCTCGGTCCGGAAGAGTAAAGAGATCTCGGTAAAAGTCTCGATCTCGAAATCGAGTATGGAGTCATAGAAATCTGAGTGTCGTGAAGTCGAAGGTCTGATATAAGATCTTAAATCGAGAAAATCGTCATGCGATAAGATCTAATCGGTATGAATCCTCGATGCGGGAATGCAGATCTCGTGAGAGATCTCGTCGTGATGCTCAGATCTTTCATTAATAAGATCTGGTGAATCTCGTTAAAGATGTGAACGTCTGGATTAAAGTGTAAAGTCGTTATAAAGTCATCACTGGAATCTCCCCGATGAAGTCTGTCATCCTGATCTCGGTAAAGAATCGAAAATCGATATCACGATCTCGAAATCGTCGCGAAAGGTCGTAAAATTAAAGTCGTCATTAAAAGTCATCGTCTCGATAAAAGAAATAGTCGTCTCGTCATACGAAAATGCAGTATCTCACGTCTCGAAAATCTGATGCTCGATAAAAAAGGAGTCGTCGAAGTCGTTAAAGAAGTCATTAAGGATCAGAGTCTCGTGCAAAGTCTATCGAAATCGGTAAAGGAAGTGATATAAGATCTTCGGTAAAGGTATGATCTTTCGATGAAATCGAAATGATAAAGGAAATCGTCTCGGTAAAAGTCGATCTGTTGAGAGTCTCGAGAAAGTCGACGAAAGTCGATGGAAGTAATCTTCGGTAAAGGAAATCAGAAATCGGTAAAAGTCATCGGAAAGTCGGTAAAAGGAAGTGGAATCTTCGATGAAAGTCAATCGGTGAAAAGGAAGTCGAAATGATGCGGGTATGAAATAGGTGAGTGCAAAGGAGTAGAGAAGTGAAAGGTAAAAACAAATTGATGAAGGTTAAAGGTGTCGATGAAAGGTTAATAAGTCGATAAAGAAGTCGTCATTAAAGGTCATCGTCGGTCGCGAAAGTCGTTAATCGTGTAAGGTCTCTGATCTCGAAAATCGATGCGAAAGGTCGGTCATAGAATCGATGAAGTCATAAATCGATTATGCGATTCGAAGTCGCGGTAAAGTCTCGGAAAGTCGTCGATTAATGCGATGAAAAGTCGAGAAATGCGATCGAGTCATCGGTCTCGGTAAAGGAATTAATAGAAATCGTTAAAGGTGTCGATGAAAGGTCGAAATGCGGTATGAATCTGGAAGTGATGTCGTGAAAATCGGTAAAAGAAGTCGATAAAGGGTCCGCTGGGGTCTCGTCGGTGGCAAAGGAGTCGCCGTGGAATCGTGATTAAAGGTCGCCGTGATGTCGATGAAGAGGCCGATTATGGAATCGCCAAATGCAGTGCTCGGAATAATAAAATTAATGATGAAAGTCGCCAGTAGTTAAAGGGATTAAAGGTCATTAAAGGTGTCTGATTAATGCGGTGATGGAAGTCGGTCGCCATCGGTCGTAAGATTAAGTATAGAAATTCGATTAACGATTATGAAACCGGTGTAAAATGCGGTGAAAAGTAAAGGTATGCGATTGGTCTCGGGTGAGGGTGAGGATTGAGGTGGTGAGGGAGTGAGGGGGTGAAGGTGAGGTGAGGGTGGGGTGAGGTGTGGGTGTGGGTGTGGGTGTGTGGGTGTGGGTGTGGGTGTGGGCATGGGTGAGGGTGAGGGTGGGAAGGTGGTTGAGGTAGGAATGTTGGTGTGGGTGTTGGTGTTGGTGTGGGTGAGGGTGAGGGTGAGAGGGGTGAGGGTGTGGGTGAGGGGTGAAATTGAGGGTGATGTGTGGGTGTGGGCATGGGTGAGGGTGAGGGTGAGGGTGAGGGTGAGGGTGGGTGTGGGTGTGGGTGAGGGTGAAGGGTGTGGGTGTGGGTGTGGGTGTGGGTGTGGAAGTGGGTGAGGGTGAGGCTTTAGGTTGGAGAGTATGAGGGGAAGAAGGGGTGACAAGAAAGGAGAGGGGGACCTGGCAATAGAGTAGGGCTGATCACAACTCACCAGACGGCCTGCTGCACCTCTGTGACGTCCCCCTGTATGGCATGCTGATGGAGGATAGTGAGAGCTGCCTGGGGCAAGTCTCCCGACCACTTGAAGGAAGGGTCCTGGTAAGTAACACAAAACAAGTGGGGACAATCATGTGTGGCCTGAACTGTAAAACATACATCCACTTCAACAGTAATGTCGCTATGGTTACAAATATGACACACTTGCATGTATTTAAACCAGAAAGGTAATATGAGGGAAAAAGAATATGTATAACAAATCACAAAATGACAGAAAATTATATTAAAATATGTAGCCCATGTTCGAAAAAGATCAGAATTTTGTAAAATCACATAGATATGAAGCGGTCCTATAATACTCGAGTCCTGTGCAATCTGGCAGTTAGATAGAACCTGTGGTACAATACTTTAACTCTTGTACAGAAAACTGTAAAATTGACTTGCATCTGAAAACTTACATTAAATTTTCTGACTTCATGTTCAATAAATATACACATAAGATCTTCATGTTGTTTGACGTCTGTCCAGTTGTCATCCTCAGGGATACCCCGATCTTCACGTGTAGCCAGCTTCAGCTTCAAGTGGATCTCCCCCCTGTATATTGGACTTGGAAGATCTACCTTGCAGTTGGTACCACTGGTCCAGCCCAACTGATGGAATGTTCTGCAACACACATACACACACAGCTCTAAGATGTAACACACAGTTCCAAGATGACAATCTGTACCTGGTACCACTGATCCAGCCCAACTGATAGATGTTCTGTAACACACACACACACACACACACACAGCTCTAAGATGAAACACACAGCTACAAGATGACAATCTGTACCTGGTACCACTGGTCCAGCCCAACTGATAGATGTTCTGTAACACACAACACACACACACACAGCTCCAAGATGTAACACACAGCTCCAAGATGACAATCTGTACCTGGTACCACTGGTCCAGCCAAACTGATAGATGTTCTGTAACATTCACACACACAGCTCCAAGATGTAACACACACACAGAGCTCCAAGATGTAAGAAACAGCTCCAAGATGTAACACACACACACAGCTCCAAGATGTAACACACACACAGCTCCAAGATGTAACACACAGCTCCAAGATGTAACACACACACACAGCTCCAAGATGTAACACACACACACACAGCTCCAAGATGTAACACACACACAGCTCCAAGATGTAACACACAGCTCCAAGGTGACAATGTGTATCTGGTACCACTGGTCCAGCCCAACTGATAGATGTTCTGTAACACACACACACAGCTCCAAGATGTAACCGACACACAGAGCTCCAAGATGTAACAAACACACACAGCTCCAAGATGACAATCTGTACCTGGTACCTGGTACCTGGTCACTGCTACAATTTCAACTCTTGACTGCTACAATTTCAACTCTGTCTCCTTTATCACAGCACTGCACTGTGGGGTAAGTTACTTTAGATGTCTTTGTATGTATATTATCATAAGGATGTTAGGATAATGTAATTTTCTGATTAAAATTGATATTTTATACTCATCCTGAATCATGCTTAATTGCTTGTCTTCTTCTTGCGAACTATAGTGGAACACTTGAATCCCCTTTTGAAGCTCCCTTCAAAAAGGTGGACGTAAAATCACTCACCCCAGCAGTCTCCCTTTACCCCATCTTTGGAGCAAAAAGTTGGTCACATGATCAGCCATGCTTGTCACTCTCTCCGTATATTCGAGCCCGACACTTGGATTTGCAGGGAAAATCTGTCTGTCTGAGATGATATTCCGCCACTTGAGGATGTGTTGCTTCCATCGCAGTGAAGCCTTTATTCCGTGCATATTTCTCAAAACTTTGCCTTTTGTCATCATACAAGGTACAGGCTGAAGTTACTGCTTTGGCCGCTCTGGTTGAATATCCTCTTTTCTTCAAGCAAGTCGTGATACGCTCCATGCGTGTAACTGAAACATTGTTGGGTTTCTGTGTACTTGCTTGGAGTGTGGATGAATCAGTAGATTTGGCCACTTTGGAAGTTGTAGGATTGGATTTCCTATATCTTGTATGAGGTTGGGGAACCACTCTCTCGCTGGCCAAAAAGGCGCGACCAAACTCAGTTGTAACTTGTTCGTCACCTTGATTTTCTGTAATACCTTCGGTATTAACGCTGGTGGAGGGAACGCGTGAGCGTTTAGTCTTTCCCAAGATATGCTTAGAGCATCTGTTGCCCATGCTTGAGGATCTGGAACCGGAGAGACGAATGTTGGTAGTTGTTTGTTGAACTTGGTTGCAAACAAATCTACCAGTGGGGATCCTACAGTCCGAATGATGTCCCTGAATGCCTGTGGATGTAACATCCACTCCGTCGGTGATGGATTCATAGGACGGGATAGGGTGTCTGCTATCACATTTCTGGCTCCGGGAATGTGTGATGCTTTTATGTCGATGTTCAGGTTGTCTACTATGCTGAATAGTTGAAAGCTGAGGTCCAACATGCTCCTTGATCTTGTTGACCCTTGTTTGTTGATGTAAAACGCCACTGTGGAGTTGTCCGTATGGATCATCAGTTGAGCGTCCCTTAGCATGCTGGACCAGTGTAGTAAGGCGTTTATAACTGCTTTCAACTCATGATTTGACCACTTCCCCGATGCCACTTTGTTGTTTAAATGAGCTCCCCATCCTTGAAGGGACGCATCTGCGTAGAGATGAATGTTGGATTTCGGCTCTGCTAAGTAGGTTCCTGCGCAGACATTCGACTTCCGTGCCCACCATAATAGGTATGGTTTTAGTTCGTTCGGTACTACAAATGGATCCAGACTGTCTAGATGATCGTTCACAAACACTTGTAGTGGCCGCAAAAGTAATCTGCCTCGGCGTGTCATGTCTTGTGCTGACGTGAGGAGACCTAGTAGACTCTGCCACTCTCGTAGTGGTAACGGAGAGAGTAGTGTTTGTGATATCATCTGTTGTATCTTGATCCAACGGTCCTCCGGGACTAGTAGTCAATTCGTTGAAGTGACGATTCATACTCCTAGGAATTGTAGATCCTGTGTAGGTTCCAATTCCGATTTGAGATGATTTACTAACCATCCTAGTTGAGTGAGTAGTTTGATTGTAAATGTCAGTTGCCGTCTGAGTAGATTGGGATCTTGATGAGCTTGAATCCCGTCGTCTAGGTAAAACGCACTGCGTAGACCTTGATGATGTAGGTAACTGATGATGGGCTTTGTCACTCGAGTAAACAACCAGGGGCCGACGATATTCCAAACGGTAGTACCTTCCACTGGTAGTGACGTCTGTTGAATAGGAATCTGAGGTATCTCCTTGAGTCCTGATGTATTGGGATGTGAAGATCTATGCTGGCTAGATAATCTGACGGACGGATGATCTGTCTGAGTTGTGGAAGATGTACCATTTTGAATCTTGCGGGCCTTCTTAGATAATCCTGGTTGAATTTCTTCATGTTGTAAATCAGTCGAAACTTTTCCTTGGAATTTTTCTTTGGAACTAGAAAAATTGGGAGTAAAAACCGGGTGTGACGATTTTTATTTCTTCGACTGCCTTCTTGTCGAGTAGAGTTGTAATGACATCGAGTAATTTCTCCTTCTGTTGTACATCTGAGGAGTGCTTGTTAAAGGTGGAACTGCTTGCAGTTCTATCTTGTATCCTCTGTGTAGTATCTGGGATACATACTCGTCTCGTAGAATTCCCCAATTCTTCCAGTAAAGTTGTAGGCGTCCACCCACTGGTGAGGGTTGTACGGGAACGGTTGGGGGTGGAAGACTCCAGTCGTTTCGACCCTGTCCATCAACGTCTAAAGTTCCTGGCACCTCTGAATCCTCTGCCTCTTCCGGGGTTACCTCTAGGAGCTCCGGTGGGGCGACGAAAATAATCCTTATATCCCTTGGAAGTGCCATATTTCTTGTCTCTAGCTCTCTGAATTCCTGCAACTTTAGATTTGCCAGAGTAGTGCTGTGATGTCTGTCTGATAAAGCTGGCCAGTTGATCATCATGACTTCTCTGGACTCCTTCAGAACTTCTTTTGCCACGTCCTCAATCTCCCCTGCGAAGATATTCGTTGCTGCCCATGGAGCTCTGAATAACGGTTTGGTGAACTTCTCACTCCATTTACAAGATGATAGTAGACCTTGTCTTCTTAGCAGCTTTAATCCCGCCGATGTAGATGTTAAATGTTCTGACATGAACTGTTGGTCTTTCCTGTGGGTCAGTAAGGCTGAGTAGATCATTCGATCTTCTTCAGATGTTGAGTTTGCAAACTTCGCAATTAGGGTTTCGTTGATGGCTCTTGATCTGGCTAAACCAAAGAAGGTACGTCTAGTGGTTGTGTCTAGTTGCGCTAGCTTCTTGTCCTCCACTTTATAAGTCCTGATGCGAGCGTCATTGATGAGTTTATAATTTTCATCTATGTTTGGGGCCTTTATGAATGGTTCCATGTGGTGTAGTGAAAATCTCTTGGCATTAAAAGGTGGAATGCTTTGACTTTGATACTTCGTTGCCTTCTTGAAGGCTGAACTGAGGTTGTCTGGGACGTCCAATACAGGGTCCATGGGTGGCAGCGTCAGCGTGTCAAAATCGTTGTTAGACATCATGTATGTGTATGCTTCATTATTCTCTTTAGATGGTGATGCAAGCTCCAGACCATTAGCCATCCAGGATTTAATCTCTGTGTTGGAGAAAATAATTCCCCCATCATCTTCAGGTTTAGATGTGTCTTGTTCTGAAGATCGTTGCCGTTGGTCCTGATCTCTAGGTGGAGATCTATGTGTAAGCCTGCACGAAGGCACTCGTGAGTGCCTTCCTGGAGATGTGGTAGGTGATCTGTATCTGCTTGGCGACGACCATGAAGACCTTTCTGAAGACCTGCGCGAATGTGATCTGTCTCTGTGAGCTGTATGCCTTTGTGAAGGTGTATTCTCTCTTCTATGGGACGTCCCGCAGACCTCTGATGATTGTCTGAGTCCGAGGATGAGGATGATCTGCGATGCCTTCGCGAATGCTCCTCGTCTATTGCAGGAGCCTCTTCATACTTGTTCCTTCCTTCATGAATGCCTTCGCAGATGCTGTCTTCTCGACTGTTGTCTCCATGAGTGTCTTCATGAGTTGTTCTTCCGCGAATGCCTTTGCGAGTGCCGTCACGAGTGTTGCTGTCAGGAGTGCTGTCTTCTTCATGAATGTTCCCTTCACGCAGGTTGCTTCCTTCATCCCGATGAGGTGTAGACGATGCTCGTCCTCCTTGCTTCTCTGCAGTCTTCTCCTGTGCGAAACCTTCGTTCCATCAGGTCCATCATCTGCTGGGTAAACTGCTGCATAAAGATGCCCGGGTTGAAGGTCTCGCTGATAACTGCTGTTGTGTCATCTAAGGACTGCCTGTCCTCCCTGGTATCTGCAGTCTGCGTAGATAAGACGTCTGATTGCGTTGATATAGTTACTGACGTCAGTGTAGAAGAAGATCTCGTCTTCTTCCTCACCGGTACTTCAGAGATGAGGATCGGCGGCTCATCGTAAACATCTGCTCCGTCTGATGGGTTGATATCTGCGGCGAAGGACCTCGACTTCTTCGTTGCCCCCACAGACGACTTGGTAAATCCTTGCTAAAGCCCTTATACATCTTAATTTAGTATAAAAGCCTAAAATTCAAAGGATATATGCCGTATAGGGGACCCAGGCGCTCTCACAACCGTCCACTAGGGTGAAGAAGGGGAGAGTGTCAAGCATGGCTGATCATGTGACCAACTTTTGGCACCAAAGATGGGGTAAAGGGAGACTACTGAGGTGAGTGATTTTACCTCCACTTTTTTTTAAGGGAGCTTCAAAAGGGGATTCAAGTGTTCCACTATAGTTCGCAAGAAGAA
The DNA here is from genome assembly GCF_003918875.1 of Haliotis rubra. Taxonomy (NCBI): domain Eukaryota; kingdom Metazoa; phylum Mollusca; class Gastropoda; order Lepetellida; family Haliotidae; genus Haliotis; species Haliotis rubra. The sequence goes on along the minus strand of NW_025765165.1, from coordinate 158,957 downwards.
GAAGACAAGCAATTAAGCATGAGTCAGGATAAGGAAAAATTGATGTTTGAGTCTAGTTAGTTTCATCATTTTAATCATATGTCTGAAATATATTATGTGTTGTTATATCATCTACATGCTAATATGATGTAAATAGTTTATATGCTCAATATCATGACACTGTTATGTATTATAATTATTACACGTTTGGTTAATGTAGACTATAGTGTATACATTGTAGATTAGGTACATATTATGGATGACATGAGAAAGAGTGTGTGTTTGTGTGTGTGTGTGCGTGTGCATATGTGTGTGCTTTTGTGCATATGTGTGTGCTTTTGTGTGTGTGTGTGCGTGCGTGCGTGCGTGTGTGTAATATAGATTGTATTTAATTGTGTTATTTTATTATTAGGTCTTTGAAGCACTCATTTGCCACTGGTGGTTTAGACTGTGGATCACCTGCGTCCCTGAGACAAGGTTAGTAAATGCATGGGTTATGTTCTTAATGTTATGTTACATATCAGATTTTCATCTGTATGTCTGTAATTTGTTAGATAGGCTCATATTTATACTTACATTAAGTAACCCTTGTGGTGTACAGAAAATGTTAAATATAATTATATGTTTACCATGTACTTGTTGCTGTATACCAGTAATTTGAGATGTTTATGTTTTGTTTCAAGGGTTTTATCACCTGATCCATCATCCAAGACAATAAATCCCTGAACCCCTTACAAGTATTCGTCTGTTCTCAAATCTTGACGTGATACCGCTGTTACACACACACAGCTCTAAGATGACAATCTGTACTTGGTACCACTTTCAACACTTACACAGCTACAAGCGCAGACATGTACACACCCACAAAAAGATTAAACTAAGCATTCAGTTTTCTTCCACTGGTATGTGTGTTCAGGGAAACTCAAGGTAACTCCACACAACCATAACATGGCTTGTAACTACAATAGCAGGAAAAGGAAAACTTCATTCGAATTCGAAAATTTTAGCTACAACTTTTGGTGGAAGATCAGCAAGCAATGCAGATCTGGATATATCTCAGCAAGCTGAAGAAAACTATGGAATATGTAAACAGAAGAATCTTTTACTTTCAGCTATGTACTTAACCCATTCAACACCGTAGACAGGAAAACAGCCAAGACGTCACGAGTCCCCAGACACCGTAAGCCGGTTTACCGGCCAGGCAGTAGTCACATCAAAATGATACAAATTTTAAGAAGCTACCTAACATATGATTCATTTATTAAATCTATCACTTTTCACAATGTCTGAAAAACTTACTATATTTCAAATGACCATATATCATCAGCAAAATTAGAATTATAAACTATTTTGTCCAATGTTATTGAAGAAGACGATTCTCAGACACATGCTTCGGCAACAGGTCCACATCAAAGTTGTCAAAGAGCAAAGTAACGATGTTTCGAGGAAATAGTCAAACAAATTGAACAAACTGAAGAATAACATCAACAACTGTACTCATAAAAGTTGTCAAATGTACGTAATAAGTTGCCATTTCCATCTGTTTTGTGAGATCCTGTAATGTAAGTCAGTGACATCTTGGCTTTTGTCGCCTCGAACTTCGCGCTTCAACACGATGATTGCGCTCGGACAAATGTTTAATGCTAAAATATATGCATGAAACATTTTATCACAGGCCATAACCTAGCACGATACGTCCATGATATATTTACGGTAGTTATGTTTTGCACAACATGTTCAGAATAGCATGATTTTACCCCAAACTTCCATCTAAATGTAAAGGTTTTTGTTTACGAGGACGGTATCCATTCCTGTAACATGACTGGCTGCCTTAGGTCACTGGGTACTTCCCGCTGTTATGTGTTACCGAGTGGAAAGCCACTGATATTGGGAAATATACTACCATACATATTAGTTCAGAAATCTTTTTATAATAATATTCCGATTATGTAAAAATGAAAATATAAAAGAAAAAGGTAAGGGGATATTATGACATGTTATAAAATTGCTGCATTTTTTGCTTCCTTGGTGCTTTATCTGGACATTATGAATGTGTAAGTTTGCATTTTCATTAAAAATAACTTATTTAAGTTGTAGTAACAGTAGGATAAGACCTTTCATATTGGTGTGTGTGACATGTAGTAGAAATAATGTTTTCCTTGATAAACATAGGCTCCATCTATGACCTCAGAGTCTCTGGGAACTCAGTGTCATGGCAGTAAAAGCCTCTGGTTAACGATGTTGAGAAAGTTAATTATCTTACAAACTTACATCAAGTCCAATATCCACACAGCCCAGGAAATCATCAATACTGCTGTCATTCTTGGTGCGGGCTGACTGAGCAATCTGTTTGAAGAAACGACCGAGACCCTTGAAGCCTGACACCTCATTCAACCTCTTGGCAGCATCGATGACAGAAAACTCTTCATCATGATCCCTGTCAACAACATCAGCAACATTACAGCATCACCAACATTACAACATCAGCAACATTACAGCATCACCAACATTACAACATCAGCAACATTACAGCATCACCAACATTACAACATCAGCAACATTACAGCATCACCAACATTACAGCATCAGCAACATTACAGCATCACCAACATTACAGCATCACCAACATTACAGCATCAGCAACATTACAGCATCACCAACATTACAGCATCACCAACATTACAGCATCACCAACATTACAGCATCAGCAACATTACAGCATCACCAACATTACAACATCAGCAACATTACAGCATCACCAACATTACAGCATCATTACAGCATCAGCAACATTACAGCATCAGCAACATTACAGCATCACCAACATTACAGCATCACAACATTACAGCATCACCAACATTACATTACAGCATCAGCAACATTACAGCATCACCAACATTACAACATCAGCAACATTACAGCATCACCAACATTACAGCATCACCAACATTACAACATCAGCAACATTACAGCATCACCAACATTACAGCATCAGCAACATTACAGCATCACCAACATTACAGCATCAGCAACATTACAGCATCACCAACATTACAGCATCAGCAACATTACAACATCAGCAACATTACAGCATCACCAACATTACAACATCAGCAACATTACAACATCAGCAACATTACAGCATCACCAACATATCAGGGCTCCAGATAGATGTGTATCTGCTTAAAATATGCATGGATAATTCTGATATATACGCATAAAAAGTCAAATCAGTGAGTGAAAGATACGCATAAAACTTTATCAGAATACCAGTCGGGTTTGTTTACATGCGTGAACCAAACCTGTCAAAATATTGTTTCAGTCCTACAAATTCAATCTTAAGATCTCGAATAGTGTTGGTTGTCTGTATTGAAGCGAAGATTGTCTGGGTTTTCTGAATGATCTCCGTTAATATTTCTAATACACGTTCGGGGCACGATTTGTTTAAGAGCTAGCCCTTAAACAGTGTTACTATCACAAGGTTACCGGTCCATATCAGTAGCAATACAGCTGAAGGCCAGCTACATTATGTGATGGTCCTAAACCAGGGTAGGAATTGTGTCATCACAGCTACAGGTGTTCGACTGAGTGAACAGCTGATTTGTAGTCGGCTACACAGATGAAACCTGCACGTCCATGTGATAATCCCCAATTGACAGACAGTCACATTACAGCTAGACGTTGTTTGTGTCAAAAGCAGCAACCATGTTGTGCAAATTAAGGTTTACTGTGGACTTCCTCAACAAGCACAACAGTGTTGCGTTGATAGAATGAGAGTTGTCAATGCTTGTCCCAATACTAGAGGTGGATTCACATGTTATTACTGAACCCGTGAAGATCCAGTTTACAATTGGTCTTCAGCTGTGTATGAAATAAGACCCGTCCGACAGCCCGAGACGGGCTAGTTCTCTGCTGGACGGTCTAATTTTACAACTACCCAGCCTGATGAACGGGTGAAAAAAAACATTCAAATAACCTGTCCACTGGCACTGTCTATTTAGTGTTTAAGAAGGACTGGTTACAATATTGCTGAGTGCGGCATTAAACAACCAACCAACCAACCAACCAACCAAGCAGCATGATATTACTGACTTTGGCTCTTGATGGTGAATGGTGTGATATACAGTATGCCACTACGGCATTGAACAACTAATGCAAATCTCAGTCAGATGTGCTGCTATACTGTTAAACAATATATCTCCATGAAGATATTAAATAACATTAGTTGAGACATATCTGTATTGAATATCTTCTTGTTGCAAATAGTTTATCATTTTCAGTGAGATGGAGAGAAATTGTATCAGGATAGTAGTATATAGACCTTCAGCTAGCAACAAACAAGGACAGTATTCGTGCTGCAGTAAACCACACCAAGATGTAGCCACCTGCAGTATATTCCTCAACTCTACTACAAACATAGTATTGATCTTTTAAACAACCAAGATTAGTACAATACATTTACTTGTTTGCAATAAGCATCAGTAGTGAGTTTGTGTCTGTTTCCATGAATGCAGTAAATCAATGTTATTGTCCTACAGTATCAGATCTAACTGATGACGGTCTCCCATTGCCATGGATGGTACTGTGGAATAAGGAGAAATGATAACAAATATTTCTCAGTTAAACACAGATGGTACTGTGGAATAAGGAGAAATGATAACAAATACTAGACAGATGGTACTGTGGAATAAGGAGAAATGATAACAAATACTACACAGATGGTACTGTGGAATAAGGATAAATGATAACAAATACTTCTCAGTTAAACACAGATGGTACTGTGAAATAAGAAGAAATGATAACAAATACTTCTCAGTTAAACACAGATGGTATTGTGGAATAAGGAGAAATGATAACAAATACTACACAGATGGTACTGTGGAATAAGGATAAATGATAACAATTACTTCTCAGTTAAACACAGATGGTACTGTGGAAAAAGGAGAAATGATAACAAATACTTCTCAGTTAAACACAGATGGTACTGTGGAATAAGGAGAAATGATAACAAATACTACACAGATGGTACTGTGGAATAAGGATAAATGATAACAATTACTTCTCAGTTAAACACAGATGGTACTGTGGAAAAAGGAGAAATGATAACAAATACTTCTCAGTTAAACACAAATGGTACTGTGGAATAAGGAGAAATGATAACAAATACTTCTCAGTTAAACACAGATGGTACTGTGGAATAAGGAGAAATGATAACAAATACTTCTCAGTTAAACACAGATGGTACTGTGGAATAAGGAGAAATGATAACAAATACTTCTCAGTTAAACACAGATGGTACTGTGGAATAAGGAGAAATGATAACAAATACTTCTCAATAAGGATAAACAATTACACAGACAGGTGGTACTGTGGAATAAGGAGAAATGATAACAAATACTTCTCAGTTAAACACAGATGGTACTGTGGAATAAGGAGAAATGATAACAAATACTTCTCAGTTAAACACAGATGGTACTGTGGAATAAGGAGAAATGATAACAAATACTTCTCAGTTAAACACAGATGGTACTGTGGAATAAGGAGAAATGATAACAAATACTTCTCAGTTAAACACAGATGGTACTGTGGAATAAGGAGAAATGATAACAAATACTTCTCAGTTAAACACAGATGGTACTGTGGAATAAGGAGAAATGATAACAAATACTTCTCAGTTAAACACAGATGGTACTGTGGAATAAGGAGAAATGATAACAAATACTTTAAACTCAGTTAAACACAGATGGTACTGTGGAATAAGGAGAAATGATAACAAATACTTCTCAGTTAAACACAGATGGTACTGTGGAATAAGGAGAAATGATAACAAATACTTCTCAGTTAAACACAGATGGTACTGTGGAATAAGGAGTAACAATTACTTCTCAGTTAAACACAGATGGTACTGTGAATAAGGAGAAATGGAATAAGGAGAAATGATAACAAATACTTCTCAGTTAAACACAGATGGTACTGTGGAATAAGGAGAAATGATAACAAATACTTCTCAGTTAAACACAGATGGTACTGTGGAATAAGGAGAAATGATAACAAATACTTCTCAGTTAAACACAGATGGTACTGTGGAATAAGGATAAAATCTAACAAATTAAACTCAGTTAAACACAGATGGTACTGTGGAATAAGGAGAAATGATAACAAATACTTCAGTTAAACACAGATGGTACTTGGAATAAGGAGAAATGATAACAAATACTTCTCAGTTAAACACAGATGGTACTGTGGAATAAGGAGAAATGATAACAAATACTTCTTAAAACAAACACAGATGGTACAGTGGAATAAACACATGATGGAATACTGTGGAATAAGGAGAAATGATAACAAATACTTCTCAGTTAAACACAATGGTACTGTGGAATAAGGAGAAATGATAACAAATGACTTCTCAGTTAAACACAGATGGTACTGTGGAATAAGGAGAAATGATAACAAATACTACACAGATGGTACCAGGAATAAGGAGAAATGATACTTCTCAGTTAAACACAGATGGTACTGTGGAATAAGGAGAAATGATAACAAATACTTCTCAGTTAAACACAGATGGTACTGTGGAATAAGGAGAAATGATAACAAATACTTCTCAGTTAAACACAGATGGTACTGTGGAATAAGGAGAAATGATAACAAATACTTGGTACTCAGTTAACAACACAGATGGTACTGTGGAATAAGGAGAAATGATAACAAATACTTCTCAGTTAAACACAGATGGTACTGTGGAATAAGGAGAAATGATAACAAATACTACACAGATGGTACTGTGGAATAAGGAGAAATGATAACAAATACTTCTCAGTTAAACACAGATGGTACTGTGGAATAAGGAGAAATGATAACAAATACTTCTCAGTTAAACACAGATGGTACTGTGGAATAAGGAGAAATGATAACAAATACTTCTCAGTTAAACACAGATGGTACTGTGGAATAAGGAGAAATGATAACAAATACTTCTCAGTTAAACACAGATGGTACTGTGGAATAAGGAGAAATGATAACAACACTTCTCAGTTAAAACACAGGTGGTATAAGGAGAAATGATAACAAATACTTCTCAGTTAAACACAGATGCTACTGTGGAATAAGGAGAAATGATAACAAATACTTCTCAGTTAAACACAGATGGTACTGTGGAATAAGGAGAAATGATAACAAATACTTCTCAGTTAAACACAGATGGTACATAATTGTACATGCAGACCTTGGGCCCTCAGCCCCTCTGGTCTCCACCCCGTCATGATTCATCTTACCCACGAGGCTCCACCCACACACTGACACACATACTGTGGTGGCGTTCATCCCCGCAACTCACCAGATGTCCAGGTGGAACCGATCGGTGTGGACACAATCCAAGTCACTGTTAAGGAAAATTGAAAATGTTTGTCAACTTTTCAAATTTACATTGATAACAACATCTAACACTAACAGATGAAAGAACAGCTGACTTCTTAAACTAACACATAATGAACAGCTGACTTCTAACAGATAAAAGAACAGCTGACTTCTAACACTAACAGATAAATTGTTATGTTACCGTTGATACTGTCGGACATATGGGCCCCTGAGAGGGGCATCCAAAACATAGTGACCCTAAATACATTCTCGATATACAAAGTTTGAAAAGCTTCCGTTTTATTTTGAAGGAATCAGTAGCAAAGCCATATCTTAAATTTCACATATGTGGTTAATGTGGTAAATGAGATATTAATCATCACAACATCTTGGGGCATAATATTTCTGAAAAAATCGCAGAAAATGAAAAATGATCTGTCATTTGGTACCTCTTGGATAATGGTATGCCATCAGATAATATGTAGAAACATAAAACATAATAGCAGCTGCATTTGTATCATTTTCTTTGATTAGACAATGCCATTTAGAAAGTGGTCAAATGTAACATATGTTATATTTGGGATTACACTTTCTTAGTAAAGTACAGATTCTAGTACTTTTGACATCCTCAGCGTCAGGCACGTAATCACCAGCACACAAAGTTCACCGCCTAACCCACTCAGTCACCGCGGCTTCCACAAAAATGGAAGTCGGACAACTGGTAGTCCAGATTGTGGACTTGTGTACCCCTCTGATAAGTGTAAACTGGCTCCCACGGCCGAAAGCTGTACTTTACTAAGAAAGTGTAATCCCAAATATAACATATGTTACATTTGACCACTTTCTAAATGGCATTGTGCATTCTTATCTTTTGGCTGAGGAAGCCATGTAGAGTGTACCTGGTCGCACAAAAGCATAAAACTTGTGAACATGCATCTGTTTAATGCATACACCTCAACATGGCAAGGAGAGAAGGGACTGAGATGCATGCAGCTGGCATGTCAAGGCTATCAGGCTTGGTTACTGCCACTCCGTCATTAGTGGACAGAAACAGTCACAAGCCAGGAAGACCACTCCAACAGAAGATAGCAAACTGGCCCATTATGTGAGGCTTGAACCCATCACGACAAGCACTCGTTTGGAGCAACTCTGGGTGCCAACAGATGTTTGTCAACCAAGACCATCTTGTGAGGGAAGTCCTGAAGGGTCATCAGGCATCCAACTCTTTCTCAGGAACATCAGAACATCAATGGAATCTTTGGACCTTGAGACAGATCCATTGGTCAGACAAAAGAATGTTCCTGTGTCATGGTTGTACAAATGTTTTGAGATGCATTAAAACTGCTTTCATACCGAGGAACATTCATCCTACTGTTCCCTTTGGTGGAGGCTCAGTTACGGTGAGGGTATGTGTCTCCCATCAAGGCAGCTACCCGCCCCATATTGATGGACAGCACCACAAGGCCACATCATTCACGTGTTGTGGGAGAGTTCCTGTGGAATAATGCCATTGAGACTCTCCCTTGGCCTGCAAGGATGAACCCCATCCAGCACATCTGGGACATTCTTGGTCTTTGTATGTAGGCAAGGGTTCCTCCGATACAAAATGCTCGTGAACTGGTGGCAGCATTGCATTATGAGTGGCAGGAATTGCCTTGGGAACGTATCCACAGGCTCACTGGTGACATAAGGAGAAGGGTGGAGACTGTCATAAGACTGTCGTGCTTATACTTACATACAGAGCATACAAACTAAATTACTGCCTACATTTTTTGTCAATTACTCAAAAAACTCTTGAGGCATTACTGGTCTCCTAGAAATATGAAAGTTCTATCACTGTTCTAAAACAGGTTGGTGCTTAATTAAATGTGTATAATTGGTCATTTGTTTGATCAAAGTTTTATAACAACAAACTGATTAACAAAAGCCACACCTGTTAACAAGAGACAGAGAGATGGGTGGTGTAACAATTCATTTGACAATATATGGTGGGACCATCATTTGCACTATTGAATTTGTATTGTTGACCTGTCAAACGTGGATGGCAGGTTTGTGGCCAGACATGAGTGTTGCCTTGTTGTACATAATGTCTCAGATGATGATAATTTGTTTCAATGAACATTAAAATATCTGGTAAGTTCACTTTGTGCTTGCACACACTGAATTTTACCAGGTAGTGGTATTGCGTGAAAGTTATTTATGATTGAATAAAAGTGTTCTAATGAGTACCTAATAGCCAAACAAGCACTGTGTGTTGTTCTCATTCAAAAGCATGTGTAAGAAAGGTATGCCTCCAACAAACAAGCAAACACCTAACTTGTGCAAACTGTACACTATGGCCTTCAGCTGATGTCTTCATGAACATGTATTGAAAGATGCACTATTCAGTACTTACAATCTAAACTTTTCATTCCACACAGGGTTGAGAGTGTTGGGTATGACAGCGGTGGTCTGGATGTACTTGGCAGGTACCAGGTCCTTCACAAGCTCTTTGTCCTTCTTCTTGCGGAGGCTGGTTGAGAACTTGCGGAGTCCACGTCGCTCCTTTTCCTTCGTCTTTGTCCCTGACTCCTCATCCGATGAAAACAAGGCAGTTGAATCTCCCTCAGAGGGTTGACCTGGCTGGATGCCCAGCATGCAGTACGGGTCACTGAAACCTGTACCACAGAATTGAGGTCACAGAAATGGTCTACCTAGGGCAGTAGTTACAGAGATGGTCTACTTGGGGCAGGAGTTACAGAGAGGGTTTACCTAGGGCAGCGTCACAGAGGGGGTTTACCTAGTGAAGGAGTCACGGAGAGGTTCTACCTAGGGAGTCACAGAGATGGTCTACCTAGGGCAGGAGTCACAGAGATGGTCTACCTAGGGCAGAAGTCACAGAGAAGGTTTACCTAGGGCAGTAGTCACAGAGATGGTCTACCTACGGCAGTAGTCACAGAGATGGTCTACCTACGGCAGGAGTCACAGAGATGGTCTACCTAGGGCAGAAGTCACAGAGAGGGTTTACCTAAGGCAGTAGTGTCACAGATGGTCTACCTAGGGCAGGAGTCACAGAGAGGGTCTACCACAGCTAGGGCAGTAGTCACAGAGATGGTCTACTTAGGGCAGGAGTCACATAGAGGGTCTACCTAGGGAGTCACAGAGATGGTCTACCTAGGGCAGGAGTCACAGAGATGGTCTACCTAGGGCAGAAGTCACAGAGAGGGTCTACCACAGCTAGGGCAGTAGTAACAGAGGTGGTCTACATAGGGCAGGAGTCACAGAGAGGGTCTACCACACCTAGGGCAGTAGTCACAGAGAGGGTCTACCTAGGGTAGAAAATCACAGAGATGGTCTACCAAGGGCAGACGTAACAGAGAGGGTTTACCGAGGGCAGGAGTCACACAGATGGTCTACCTAGGGCAGAAGTCACAGAGAGGGTTTACCTAAGGCAGTAGTCACACAGATGGTCTACCTAGGGCAGGAGTCACAGAGAGGGTCTACCTACGGCAGTAGTCACAGAGATGGTCTACCTAGGGCAGGAGTCACACAGATGGTCTACCTAGGGCAGGAGTCACAGAGAGGGTTTACCTAAGGCAGTAGTCACACAGATGATCTACCTAGGGCAGGAGTCACACAGATGGTCTACCTAGGGCAGAAGTCACAGAGAGGGTTTACCTAAGGCAGTAGTCACACAGATGGTCTACCTAGGGCAGGAGTCACAGAGAGGGTCTACCTACAGCAGTAGTCACACAGATGGTCTACCTAGGGCAGGAGTCACAGAGAGGGTTTACCTAAGGCAGTAGTCACACAGATGGTCTACCTAGGGCAGGAGTCACAGAGAGGGTCTACCTACGGCAGTAGTCACAGAGATGGTCTACCTAGGGCAGGAGTCACACAGATGGTCTACCTAGGGCAGGAGTCACAGAGAGGGTCTACCTAGGGCAGGAGTCACAGAGATGGTCTACATAGGGCAGAAGTCACAGAGATGGTCTACATAGGGCAGAAGTCACAGAGAGGGTTTACCTAAGGCAGTAGTCACACAGATGGTCTTCCTAGGGCAGGAGTCACAGAGAGGGTCTACCTACGGCAGTAGTCACAGAGATGGTCTACCTAGGGCAGGAGTCACACAGATGGTCTACACAGAGGAGTCACAGAGATGGTCTACCTAGTCTCTACCTAGGGCAGGAGTCACAGAGACCTGGGAGTCTACCTAGGGCAGGAGTCACAGAGATGGTCTACATAGGGCAGAAGTCACAGAGAGGGTTTACCTAAGGCAGTCACAGAGAGGGTTTACCTAGTCAGTAGTCACAGATGGTCTACCTAGGGATGGTCAGGAGTCACACAGAGGGTCTACCTACGGCAGTAGTCACACAGATGGTCTACATAGGGCAGGAGTCACAGAGAGGGTTTACCTAAGGCAGTAGTCACACAGATGGTCTACCTAGGGCAGAAGTCACAGAGAGGGTTTACCTAAGGCAGTAGTCACACAGATGGTCTACCTAGGGCAGGAGTCACAGAGAGGGTCTACCCTACGGCAGTAGTCACAGAGATGGTCTACCTAGGGCAGGAGTCACACAGATGGTCTACCTAGGGCAGGAGTCACAGAGAGGGTTTACCTAAGGCAGTAGTCACACAGATGGTCTACCTAGGGCAGGAGTCACACAGATGGTCTACCTAGGGCAGAAGTCACAGAGAGGGTTTACCTAAGGCAGTAGTCACACAGATGGTCTACCTAGGGCAGGAGTCACAGAGAGGGTCTACCTACGGCAGTAGTCACAGAGATGGTCTACCTAGGGCAGGAGTCACACAGATGGTCTACCTAGGGCGGGAGTCACAGAGAGGGTCTACCTAGGGCAGGAGTCACAGAGATGGTCTACATAGGGCAGAAGTCACAGAGATGGTCTACATAGGGCAGAAGTCACAGAGAGGGTTTACCTAAGGCAGTAGTCACACAGATGGTCTACCTAGGGCAGGAGTCACAGAGAGGGTCTACCTACGGCAGTAGTCACAGAGATGGTCTACCTAGGGCAGGAGTCACACAGATGGTCTACCTAGGGCAGGAGCACAGAGAGGGTCTACCTAGGGCAGGAGTCACAGAGATGGTCTACCTAGGGCAGGAGTCACAGAGATGGTCTACATAGGGCAGAAGTCACAGAGAGGGTTTACCTAAGGCAGTAGTCACACAGATGGTCTACCTAGGGCAGGAGTCACAGAGAGGGTCTACCTACGGCAGTAGTCACAGAGAGGGTCTACATAGGGCAGGAGTCACAGAGAGGGTCTACCACACCTAGGGCAGTAGTCACACAGAGGGTCTACCTAGGGTAGAAAATCACAGAGATGGTCTACCAAGGGCAGACGTAACAGAGAGGGTCTACCTAGGGCAGGAGTCACACAGATGGTCTACCTAGGGCAGAAGTCACAGAGAGGGTTTACCTAGGGCAGTAGTCACACAGATGGTCTACCTAGGGCAGGAGTCACAGAGAGGGTCTACCTACGGCAGTAGTCACAGAGAGGGTATACTTAGGGCAGGAGTCACATAGAGGGTCTACCTAGGGAGTGAAGGAGATGGTCTACCTACGGCAGGAGTCACAGAGATGGTCTACCTAGGGCAGGAGTCACAGAGAGGGTCTACCTACGGCAGGAGTCACAGAGAGGGTTTACCTAGGGCAGGAGTCACAGAGAGGGTCTACCTACGGCAGTAGTCACAGAGATGGTCTACCTAGGGCAGGAGTCACAGAGATGGTCTACCTAGGGCAGAAGTCACAGAGAGGGTTTACCTAAGGCAGTAGTCACACAGATGGTCTACCTAGGGCAGGAGTCACAGAGAGGGTCTACCTCCGGCAGTAGTCACAGAGATGATGGGCTACTTAGGGCAGGAGTCACATAGATGGGTCTACCTAGGGCAGTCACAGAGATGGTCTACCTAGGGCAGGAGTCACAGAGATGGTCTACCTAGGGTCACAGAGAGGTCACAGAGAGGGTCTACTACCACAGCTAGGGCAGTAGTCACAGAGATGGTCTACTTAGGGCAGGAGTCACATAGAGGGTCTACCTAGGGAGTCAAGGAGATGGTCTACCTAGGGCAGGAGTCACAGAGATGGTCTACCTAGGGCAGGAGTCACAGAGATGGTCTACTTAGGGCAGGAGTCACATAGATGGTCTACCTAGGGAGTCAAGGAGATGGTCTACCTAGGGCAGGAGTCACAGAGATGGTCTACCTAGGGCAGGAGTCACAGAGAGGGTCTACCACACCTAGGGCAGTAGTAACAGAGGTGGTCTACATAGGGCAGGAGTCACATAGAGGGTCTACCACACCTAGGGCAGTAGTCACAGAGGTGGTCTACATAGGGCAGGAGTCACACAGAGGGTCTACCTAGGGTAGAAAATCACAGAGATGGTCTACCAAGGGCAGACGTAACAGAGAGGGTTTACCTAGGGCAGGAGTCACACAGATGGTCTACCTAAGGCAGGAGTCACAGAGAAGGTTTACCTAAGGCAGTAGTCACAGAGATGGTCTACCTAGGGCAGGAGTCACAGAGAGGGTCTACCTATGGCAGTAGTCACAGAGAGGGTCTACCTAGGGCAGGAGTCACAGAGATGGTCTACCTAGGGCAGGAGTCACAGAGAGGGTCTACCACAGCTAGGGCAGTAGTCACAGAGATGGTCTACTTAGGGCAGGAGTCACATAGAGGGTCTACCTAGGGAGTCAAGGAGATGGTCTACCTAGGGCAGGAGTCACAGAGATGGTCTACCTAGGGCAGAAGTCACAGAGAGGGTTTACCTAAGGCAGTAGTCACACAGATGGTCTACCTAGGGCAGGAGTCACAGAGAGGGTCTACCACACCTAGGGCAGTAGTCACAGAGGTGGTCTACATAGGGCAGGAGTCACAGAGAGGGTCTACCACACCTAGGGCAGTAGTCACAGAGGTGGTCTACATAGGGCAGGATTCACAGAGAGGGTCTACCTAGGGTAGAAAATCACAGAGATGATCTACCAAGGGCAGACGTAACAGAGAGGGTTTACCTAGGGCAGGAGTAACACAGATGGTCTACCTAGGACAGGAGTCACAGAGAGGGTCTACCACAGCTAGGGCAGTAGTCAAAGAGATGGTCTACATAGGGCAGGAGTCACAGAGAGGGTTTACCACAGCTAGGGCAGTAGTCACACAGATGGTCTACCTAGGGCAGGAGTCACATAGAGGGTCTACCACAGCTAGGGCAGTAGTCACAGAGATGGTCTACCTAGGGCAGGAGTCACAGAGAGGGTCTACCACAGCTAGGGCAGTAGTCACAGAGATGGTCTACCTAGGGCAGGAGTCACAGAGAGGGTCTACCACAGCTAGGGCAGTAGTCAAAGAGATGGTCTACCTAGGGCAGGAGTCACAGAGAAGGTTTACCTAAGGCAGTAGTCACAGAGATGGTCTACCACAGCTAGGGCAGTAGTCACAGAGATGGTCTACCACAGCTAGGGCAGTAGTCACAGAGATGGTCTACCACAGCTAGGGCAGTAGTCACACAGATGGTCTATCTAGGGCAGGAGTCACAGAGAGGGTTTACCACAGCTAGGGCAGTAGTCACACAGATGGTCTACCTAGGGCAGGAGTCACAGAGAGGGTCTACCACAGCTAGGGCAGTAGTCACACAGATGGTCTACCTAGGGCAGGAGTCACACAGATCATCTACCTACGGCAGTAGTTACACAGATGGTCTACCTAGGGCAGGAGTCACAGAGAGGGTCTACCTAGGGCAGGAGTCACAGAGAGGGTCTACCTAGGGCAGGAGTCACACAGAGGGTCTACCTAGGGCAGTAGTCACAGAGATGGTCTACCTTGGGCAGGAGTCAAGGGAGGGTCTACCACACCTAGGGCAGTAGTCACAGATGGTCTACCTAGGGCAGGAGTGACAGAGAGGGTCTACTTAGGGCAGGAGTCACAGATAGGGTTTACCTAGGGCAGGAAAGACAGAGAGGGTCAACCAGTGGTTTAAAACCTTCCATTGTGTGAAGGAATCAGAAGCAAAGCCATATCCAAAATTTCACATATGTGGGTAATGTGGTTAACAGGATATTAGCCATCACAACACATTGGTGTATAATATTTCTGACAAAATTGCAGAAAACAATCTGTCATTTGGTACCTCTTGCATAATGGTATGTCACAAAGAGAGGATCTGTGTATGGCAGTATCAATAGAGAAAAGATCTGCATATGGCAGTATCAATAGAGGGAGGATCTGCATATGGCAAAATTCAGAGAGAGAGGATCTGCATATGGCAGTATCAATAGAGGGGGATCTGCATATGGCAGTATCAATAGAAGGAGAATCTGCATATGGCTGTAGCAATAGAGGGAGGATTTGTATATGGCAGTAGTCAGAGAGAGAGGATCTGCATATGACAGTGTCAGTGAAGGGGGATCTGCATGACAGTAGTCAGAGAGAGGATCTGCATATTGCAGTATCAATAGAGGGGGATCTGCATATGGCAGTATCAATAGAAGGAGAATCTGCATATGGCTGTATCAATAGAGGGAGGATTTGTATATGGCAGTAGTCAGAGAGGGAGGATCTGCATATGGCAGCAGAGAGGGAGAATCTGCATATGGCCGTATCAATAGAGGGAGGATTTGTATATGGCAGTAGTCAGAGAGGGAGGATCTGCATATGGCAGCAGAGAGGGAGGATCTGCATATGGCCATATCAATAGAGGGAGGATCTGCATGTGTCAGTCAGTCTGCATATGACAGTAGTCAGAGGCATATGGCAGTGTCAATAGGGGAGGATCTGCATATGGCAGTATCAATAAAGGGAGGATCTTCATATGGCAGTATCAATAGAGGAGGATCTGCATATGGCATTATCAGTAGAGGAAGGATCTGCATATGGCAGTAGTCAGAAGGAAGATCTGCATATGGCAGTAGTCAATAGGAAGGATCTACATATGGCAGAGGGAGGATCTGCATATCAGACAGGAAGGATCTGCATATGCATATGGCAGTATCAATAGAGGGAGGATCTGCATATGGCAGTATTGAATCTGCATAAGAATATATATGGAGGGATCTGCATATGATCAGATAGAGGGAGGATCTGCATATGGCAGTATCAATAGAGGAGGATCTGCATATGGCAGTATCAATAGAGGGAGGATCTGCATATGACAGTATCAATAGAGGGAGGATCCGCATATGGCAGTATGAGGTGAAATTGGGTTTAACGTCGAGCTAGAATCAATGACTTATCGAGGAGGATCTGCATACTGCCCACAATATAGTGCAATAGAGGGAAGGATCTGCATATACTGACTCGAAGCAGTATCAATAATGAAGGGCAGGGATCCATATTTTAACATATGGCGGGAAGGAAGATCTGCATCAGTATCAATAGAGGAGGATCTGCATATGACAATATCAATAGAGGGAGGATCCGCGATATGGCAGTATCAATAGAAGGAAGATCTGCATATAATAGAGGGAGGATCTATCAATAGAGGGAGGGAGATCTGCATATGGCAGTATCAATAGAGGGAGGAAGATCTGCATATGACAGTATCAATAGAGGGAGGATCTGCATATGACAATATCAATAGAGGGAGGATCTACATATGACAGTAGTCAGGGAGGTTAACTGAGTTAAGGCACCTACCGTCTGCATCTTTGGCCAACAGTCCGTTAGCTTCAATCACAGTCATGTTGAGGATGACAATTGGAGGCTGCAGCACAAGACAAAACTTACAGAACAATATAACACTCGTAAGCCTCACTAAATCCACCCTAATACCTCGGAGTTGGCTACACTGTACATTCACAACAGTATACATTCAAGTTGAACCTCCACAACACTACATTCTAGTTGTCACACAACTGCCAAATGATTGCAAAAGGATGCGCAGGGCCAAAGCTGGGACTCTGATTAACCTTAGCACAATGCTGTTCAACTGTAAATCAGGATATATTCATTATATTGTAACACAGTTTTACAATGTCAGTGTTAAATGGTCTCTCCGTCTATTCCAGTGTCTGACCTTCTCCTCGGTGGCCTTGGCCAGGAGTCGAGCATGGTCTTCTGGCCGCACCCCGAATGCCTCCTGGGCATACTGATAGAGGTCCTGGATGAATGGGGAGTGACAACTGGTGGTGGTGCCGATCTTGTGCTTGATGGTGTATAGAACCTCGATGTAAAGCAGCTCAAACTGAAACCAGGCACACATGCAAGGACATAGGTACGAAGGGTTATTCATGTTAGCACAAACTACCAATCTAATAAAGAAATACCATTGCAAAAGATAATTAAATAAAAAAAAGATTCTTAAGGTTACCAGGAGGCAAAAGAATGATTATTCCAAAGTTAATTCGATAATGTGTGCACAAAGATCACAGTTTTCATACATGAAAGAAAACAAAATTTTTGAATTAGTCAATATTAACATTTGAAAATATACTCATTTTTCTCACAGTAAAATGCTCTATAACAATTTCCAAACATTTTCATATTGTCCAAGATATTTTTATGGATTAAACTTCTTTTATAATTTCTCTCACGACGTTTCGAGACCATTCCAGGTCCCTTAATCAGGTGACTCACCTGATGTTGGGACCTGGAATGGTCTCAAACATCGTGAGAGAAATTAAAAAAGAAGTTTAATCCATAAAAATATCTTGGACATCAATGTACAACTACTAAATGCCACTGAAAGACATCATTTTCATATTGCTTCGAAACAGCTTTTCAAAATATTTTTGTCAAATGTTTTTGTAATGTTTAAAAACTACCGGTATATAAAATGATATTAAATGATTTTAAAATATTACTCAGGAGCATCATGCTACAACATGGGTGAAACTTTTTCACATCATGTTATTTCAATGTTTTTAAAATGCTGCAGGAATGATATGCAAGAACATATTTAATGAAATGTTTGATGTTTTGTGAACATCATCATGTTTTGAAAAATTTTGCCAACCCATACGGTGAGCTGTAACGACTGAAATTTCCTGAGGGAAACTTGTTACAGGGAGAAGAAGGATGCGCACCCCCAACCCCCCTCCCCTCTCTCCTGATCTGCCCATGCACAGACACAACACAACAATTTGTTATGACACTGGTCCAAGATGATACAGTCATCGTCTTCATAGTCATACACTACTGTCACAAACTAAAGTATACAAACATTTTCACGGGTGTGAAAGAGACTCAGTCACACTCAGCTATGCTTGCCCATTTAATTGCTCTTCTAATGTAACATATGTTATATTTGGGATTACACTTTCTTAGTAAAGTACAGATTCTAGTACCTTTTTGAGTTGAGCCCCATCTGGGATTCGAACTCACACCCTCAGAGTCAGGCACCTAATCGCCAGCACACAAAGTCAGACGCCTAGACCGCTCAGCCACCGCGACTTCCACAAAAATGGAAGTCAGACAAGTGGTAGTCCAGATTGCGGACGAATGTGTTTGAGGTTGTGCGAATGCTACAAAAAGAACAGTCAGCTACTGAAGTAAATATTCAGCAGATCCAAGGACAGCAGAGATCCCGTCCGTAGACGTCGCTACCGAATCATCGACTCTAGGATTCGATCCTTGAAGGCCAACCTTCTTGCCGACAGACTAACTGACTTGCATTACACAGACCATGTGTCAGAGTTGCTTCATCTTGGCTGAACATTCAGATTACTTTAGTGCAGATATAAAGGAGTTTTGGCAAGAATAAATAACTGGACTCATCTTTTATATATTTATTACTTATACACCTGCAGAAATCACTTATTTATATAAAACAGACACACAAGTATATATATCCTATACATACAAATATGTAATATGATACATACATGTTGCTACATTGACTAAATATATATATTGTCTACTATATATCACACTCTGTTTGTTAATCTCGAGAACACTGGGAGTGAAGTCACTCATGTAGAACATCGCCTCCCTTTCCCCGGACTGTCCACAAGTATTTCTGACGGATTATTTCTTGTTGTCGACAGTCCGGGTATAAACCGTTTTCACCGAGTTACAAAATCAAACCTACTTTCTACTGGTTGTATAATATGTATTTGATTGATGGCCAATAGAATTTTGCATGACATAGCTTATAACAGAACAATTTCTCTCATGGAAGCGAGGTGGGTGTCAATATAATACTACTTACAATATTATTGTCACTTCGACCACAACCTCGCTTCCGAGGAAGAAATCATTATGTTACAAGTTGTGTCATGCAAAATCCTTTTGGTCATCAATCATATACATATTTTACTACAACTAGTAAGTAGTTTTGATTTTTTAACTTCCATGAAGTGATCTGAACACAAGAAAGATATGTTCCAGCCTTCCACAACGCTCGCTTCGCGCTCACAAACATAACCCATTTAGCATGAACTACAGGGTCGTGGAAATCTGTGCATGGTGACACCATCACCTGACCCCTGGGAGCAATAGACCGATCCAGTCTGTCAATCAAAACTGGCGCATGCGTCAATTTTGGCCAATCAGCAGGCCGGGTGCGTTTTGTGGATTTGTCAAACTTATTTCCGGGGTCAAACGATGCCTCGGAAGCGGTGTGCTTCGTATTATGCCATTCACACTCCCTATATATATTACATATTGCTGCGATTTGATGTGTACCTTTAATACGACCATTACGGTCAATACAAATGTTTTGAGGCGGATCAAGGAGTGCGATAGACCTCACAATCAGTGAAATGTCTGCACCATCGCTCATAAAACCTACGTCTGCTCGAGGGTGAGAATTTGCATGAATTTACACACTTTCGCACATGTGCCAAATCATTACAAATAGATGACAACAAATAGCAGTTTAAGACTTTGCACATGTTATAAACACGGGCAATTCTTGTAACTACAAAATTGGTTTTGCTTAACGTTTTTTGTCAATACTGGGCATTGAGTTGGTACACCATAAACCTGAAATGAGACAGGCGAGAAAGCCGTGACACAATGTAAACAAATCTGACAGCGATCTGTTTCGGTGTAAGGTCGATCGAAATAGCAGAACTTGTTACATTAAAGAACAATGTGGTGGATATTGTTACCATCGCCCTTGGATATTCTTAAATTTGTTTTAAAGTTTCAAAAACACAATCTGAAAGCCTGTTATTAGTGAAAAATATTCGAGGAAAAATTTTTTTTTTATTCAAACGGAAACATAGTCAGTGTCAGTAGTTGCCTATCACGCAACATCCAAATATAAAAATTAGTTCAAATGAGTGTCTATAAAACCATGCCATAAATATTTCAGAATTTCTATAAAGAGATGGGACCTTGAATTGAATTACCTTACTCCATGTGGATCGGAGACGAAAATTATGTGAGAAGAATGGTGACTTTCTGGAATATTGGACGGAATGAAATAAATATAAAAAGTTTATTTCTTTACTATGAGAACATTATTTCTTTTGAATTTTTGTTACAACATATCTTTTTTTACATGTAGGGGAGGTGCACTGGTACATTTTAGGAGTAATAACATAACTGTCATTTTAATTATAATTCACGGGAAATGATAGCAAGGTATGTTTTTAGAATCTTGCGTTCTTAAGTAAACGTGGAAAGGTATTAAGATAAATAATAACAAAATCAATTATAAATTATTACTTAATTGACTGACATATCAGTTTCATGTGATTTTAAGGCAGAGCTAGGCAAACAAACACTAAATACGTACCCTGGCAGAACAAACACTTGCTACTAACTTAGTTTGTTGGCTCCTGCTTTAAGATATCTTTGTTTTTATTAATAATGTATTTACTAAAAGGATTATTCTGAAAATGATTGCTAGTAGCTAACTCATGATAATAAATTTCAACATCCAGAGAATTTGAAAAAACATAAAGGCTACGTTTTGGTCACACTCTTGTCAGGCATTATTCAGTCTTGGAACAGAATAACTTGACTATTCATGTAACTGGAATGAATATTGAAACATATATTTATCCCAGATTTGATGTAATACTTCTTAGAAATCATCAGCTTTTGAGGAGGTTACCATTATTTGAAGACTGAGCCAAAGTAGTGTTTATTAAGATGTTGGTTTTGGACAAATTGTTCAAGGTTTGTTGATGGTTATTTGGAAAATGAGCTTCATATTAAATTGCACACTGGTTTGAAGGAGGTGAAAGCTTCAGGACATTTTCATGTGTGTTTTCCTAAACTTATATTTTGTTACCAATTTAGAAACAACTTAAATATATTTTTGATGACACTAGTAAGTATCTCAGAAAAGGAAATAGATCAAAATTAGTGTTATGTCCCCTAGGGATATGGTCTCAGATCTAATAAAACAAAGATTATCATTGTTTAAGAAGCAATAATGACTATATATATTTTTATTGACAAAAAGCTTTGAACTTAGGATATATTTTTTGCACCTTATTTACATTAGTAATTAGCAGTTAAATATCTGTGAAGGAAAAGCAGTATATTTGTATTTTGTGTAACAATCAATTTCAATGCTAGTTAATTGTTTGGATAACTGTGGATCCTCTGTTCCAAGACTTTGCATAACAGGTTTCCTATTTCTGGAAGATGGGTCAGTGTACAGGTGCAGACTGTATCTTGGATCTTCTTTGTGTTATTGTGGTGTGACATACCTGTACATAAATGCTGGCAGTTGATGAAGTCCAGTATTGTGGAAGTTTGTAAAGTATGATTCCACAACAAAGTACACATAGAAAAATATATTGGAAAGGATGATTTAAAAATGGATTTCCTTATGTTCAGTGTCATTTTAGGATGGTGTACAGATTTTGAAGCGAGAAATTATACTGAGAATTGCTGCAGATTAGCTGCTGAATATTTGCTTCTGGGTATGTCCAGATACCTCGATGTAAACATACTGTTTACAAGCCCAATAACCTTTTCCATATTCCCAAATAAGATCAAATAGGATATGCTGTGATTATTTGTTTACAAATATAGACAAATAAGGTGGACAAAGTCGTAGACGGGAAACATTTTTTCTGCTTTGTTCATTAAAAGGTAGAAACCCATGTTTTCCCATTATTGATTTAACTAAATTTGAACAACAAATAAATAAATAAAAGCGGCCACGCGCAATGTTGACAATCTATTTATAGATACAGAAACGATCTCCAACTTGAACATGTGGCTGTGTTCACGTTTTTTTGTAATATTACGATGGGAATTTTTAAATAAAAAACAAACAACATAATTCAGTTACCCTTTCCCTGCTAACATCTTAGACGGACGTGAATTGCCAGATATGTTATTTGGTTCCAAAGGAAATACGCTTCTTACTCTCACTCAGCAGCTGGCCGAGATGATTTTTCATCGAGCATGCAACTCATTTTCACTCGCCAATTACAATCTGTCAACTAAAATATATTAAAAATAAAGTACGTATAACTTTCCTCTTTAAATATTATTCACAGACGACGGATACCAACGTACTACAAGCAGAATACATCAACAAAAACGTTCACAATCACGTACATTTCGCCGGCGGTGACGCCATTGTGATTAGTCCGTGGTTGTTCCCCCTAACGTCAAAAAAACGAAGTGGGCAGGGCTTATCGACCGGGACTGGATCGGTCTATTGATGGCAACGCAATGATTCAGCATGTCTTCGTTCACGTCGAGAAATCAGCAAACTGACGAGCTTGTCACACATTTTATATATGCAACTAAGTGAAAATCCTTCCTCACATAACGTCACTTCCCGTTTTATCGCTGCAGTGCTCTGGTGACAGAGTTATGTAACCTCTCTGTGGTTTCGATGGCGTGCGAGAGACAAGCAGGCGACTTTCTGGCAACTTTTAATTACTAAGTATTAATTAACCACAAGTTTTTTAAGAATGAATTTGGTGTTCCACTTAAGACTAACCACATGTCTTTCATATATAATGGTTAAAAAAGTACAAAAATCAAAAGTTTATTTGTTCTTTAACAGAGCTACAGATAACTATTTGGGTCATTGAGTTATGTACTCGCTTGTGGTCATCTCAAATGGGTATCCTAATTTTCCTTTGAGTAACCAAATATATTGTACTCACCTCACTTAAACTCATTTCGGTACTTTGGTATTTTCCATTAATTGTAAAAATGTAATCAAGCTTAAATGTTGGTTTATGTGTTTGTTATATATATTTGATCTGTAATATGAAAAACGACAAGAAAGACTGCAAGTTACCAAGTTCATGTGCTGAATAGAACCTCTCAATATATCTCAGTTATTTTATCTATTTTATGTAAGATCAAATTTATTGAGTATAAAGCGTATTTGTACGCAATAGACTTGTAGGAATTGTGTTTTCACATAAATATTTGCGTAATTCACACAGATACACGGCTTATCTGTACCTCATAATTAAAATGTATTTTCCGGAAGAAAAAACGATGCATTATTGTTAATTAACACTGACTGTAACAGGGTGGAAAATATTGTACAGTGGAAACAGCCTGAGTAAAGACCGCTTAACTAAACAGACCGAATAAGTAAACACTATTCTTTGGTCCCAGCAAATTTCTTCATTAATTATCACTATTACAGTTGGGTTAACTAAACTCGGATAAGTAAACAATACCGTTTAACTAAACGTCTTCTCGCTGTCCCTGGAAGTAAATTACTTAGCAAAAGAGACTGGATAACTAAATTAGTGATTACCACATAATCCGACATGAGGGTCACCTGTTAGTCTCCAGCTAAACAAACATCCTACTTACAGCTCGCTGGCGTCATGCAGTTGACAATACACTGACAACTACAAACATCCTACTTACAGCTCGCTGGCCTCATGCAGTTGACAATACACTGACAACTACAAACATCCTACTTACAGCTCGCTGGCGTCATGCAGTTGACAATACACTGACAACTACAAACATCCTACTTACAGCTCGCTGGCGTCATGCAGTTGACAATACACTGACAACTACAAACATCCTACTTACAGCTCGCTGGCATCATGCAGTTGACAATACACTGACAACTACAAACATCCTACTTACAGCTCGCCTGCATCATGCAGTTGACAATACACTGACAACTACAAACATCCTACTTACAGCTCGCCTGCGTCATGCAGTTGACAATACACTGACAACTACAAACATCCTACTTACAGTTCGCTGGCGTCATGCAGTTGACAATACACTGACAACTACAAACATCCTACTGACAGCTCGCTGGCGTCATGCAGTTGACAATACACTGACAACTACAAACATCCTACTTACAGCTCGCTGCGTCATGCAGTTGACAATACACTGACAACTACAAACATCCTACTTACAGCTCGCTGGCGTCATGCAGTTGACAATACACTGACAACTACAAACATCCTACTACTTACAGCTCATGCAGCTACACTGGCGTCATGCAGTTGACAATACACTGACAACTACAAACATCCTACTTACAGCTCGCTGGCGTCATGCAGTTGACAATACACTGACAACTACAAACATCCTACTTACAGCTCGCTGGCGTCATGCAGTTGACAATACACTGACAACTACAAACATCCTACTTACAGCTCGCTGGCGTCATGCAGTTGACAATACACTGACAACTACAAACATCCTACTGACAGCTCAAACATGGCGTCATGCAGTTGACAATACACTGACAACTACAAACATCCTACTGACAGCTCAAACTCCTACGTCATGCAGTTGACAATACACTGACAACTACAAACATCCTACTTACAGCTCACTGGCGTCATGCAGTTGACAATACACTGACAACTACAAACATCCTACTTACAGCTACAAACATCCTACTGGTGTCATGCAGTTGACAATACACTGACAACTACAAACATCCTACTTACAGCTCGCTGGCGTCATGCAGTTGACAATACACTGACAACTACAAACATCCTACTTACAGCTCGCTGGCGTCATGCAGTTGACAATACACTGACAACTACAAACATCCTACTTACAGCTCGGCTGGCGGCCATGCATCCTGACACTTACAGCCCGCTGGTGTCATGCAGTTGACAATACACTGACAACTACAAACATCCTACTTACAGCTCGCTGGCGTCATGCAGTTGACAATACACTGACAACTGCAGGCCAGCCCGGATAACTTGTTCACTGTTACATGTGCACACATATACATGCATATGGTTGTCATGTGCAGGTTTTTATACGTTTGGATAAGTAATATACCTGACAAGTAAACAATTTCGGCGAGTGCCTTGAAATTTACTTATCAGGTTTCCCCTGTATTTATTTTGGTATTGTTTGGTTTTAAAAATAAGCTTTGAAATATTGTTAATTTCATAATGAGGTAGGGCCCCTCAGTACCACTCATTTTGAGCCTCGCCACCTATGTAAGGATAGCTCACAGTTCATATTTTATACTAACTGTGCTGATTGGGTTAAAGTTTATAAAGAAGCCTTACAACTTTGCATTGGCTGGAAGGAGCAGCTCATTGCTTCAATGCAAGGCAGGGTGCTCAGTAATTTTCATTCAGGCTGGCAACTTCACCAGGGACACACTAGTTTGGTCTTGAAGAAACAGAAGGTTAGTTTTATGTATTATAATGTATTTTATTAAGGATAAACAGTACAGAAATATTTCAATTGGTTTATGGTATTTTAAAGTATTATTGTTGGAAGTATATGGAATGTTGACATAAAATATTTTTCAATATCTTGGTGATGTATTTGTGCAAAACCATTGCTTAAAAAGTAATTTGTATTGCACTTGTAATGTATTTTATACTAGTGTTTTGCATAGCATTCATAATTTTGATATTGTGTTTAGATACTCACTATTGAAGGCGTTCTGATGAAGCACCAGCCATTTGATTCAGCCCATAGCTGGTAATTATGTGTAATTCAATAGTCCTTCATCCATAATGCTATTTTCCATAATTGTAATAGCCATCATTTGCCTATTTATTTAATGTCTATGTAATGTTCCTTAAAGATTTAGTTGTATTTAAATGTTATGTTTTGAGACACAAATACATGTATAATACGTGTTCCAGAATAGAGAATATGGCTGGACCTTGCCGTCTATGGGACTAGCCCGTCTACACATACAAATTCACATGGATAAAATGTTTCAGAAGCCTTTTGGTATATTTTGCAAAAACATTATAGAAATGTTATAACGAAATGTTCAGAGAAAACATTGCTAAAACACTTCTGGAACTATACAAATTCACATGGATAAAACATTCATTAAAACATTTGCTAACCATTCAGAAAAATATTTATAAAATGTTTCTGACAAAATTAAACATCATGTGAATAAAAAGTTTCAAAAAAGATCATTTTTCAAAATGATTTGGGGATGCTTTTATCAAATTTTTATTCTAGCTGTCTATGGGCGGTGGGGTAACCTAGTGGTTAAAGTGTTCGCTCGTCACGCCGAAGACCCGGGTTCGATTCCCCACATGGGTAAAATGTGTGAAGCCCATTTCTGGTGTCCCCCACCGTGATATTGCTGAAATATTGCTAAAAGTGGCGTAAAACCATACTCACTCACTCACTCATTCTAGCTGTCTATAAGTGTTTTTCAAACTAAACACTTACCTCCCTTAGAATACAATTTAATTGGTGCCAATTGATTAGACTAGTCTCCTGTCTGGTCCCAAAGCAAAAGATACCAATAGTGAAATTAATCGCGTGAAGAATTAACAAAATACGAACTATGCATTATACTGAAACTACAGGGGAGATGAAAAATTAAATTTGTGCTTGAGTTTGTTATGGCGTCATGCTTGATTTACCCCGATTCTCATTATTTTTCCCAGGCATATTCTATAGCTAATGAACAAGGGTACGCAACAAGTAGGCGTGCAGATCTCTCACAATATGCCAAAATGATACACAGTAGAAAATGTGAGCTTTGTTTTGTTTACATTTCATACCAGTGCTGTTTTCCATGCATGGCATTTGTTTTCACACCATAATTTATTTCACTTAGACGCCTGGGATGGATGATAAATATTGGTGTAATTTTATTGCAAATGTATGAGGAATTCATACTGGTTTGGCTATGAAATGATCGATGACAACTTGTTGTCCTGGCTTCTACAGAAAGTCCACTGTCCGTACCCAGTAGCTACAGCCATACTTCAGTGACTAGTAGGTTTTCTGGCAGATAAATGTCAATTGAGGTGATTCGCAGCGAAACCAGTCTACATTGTCCTTAATAAGTCAAACTTCACAAACCTCTTTCCGGGTGAGTTGATGATGCTTAGGCTTAGCACCAAACTTGTTTTCCGAAGGTGGTGGTTTTTCTGCCTCTTTCTCATCCTGCAAAAGAAGTGTGATGTTTTGTTAATTACATTGCAAGACTGACTGTAAAGAAGTGTGATGTTTTGTTAATTACATTGCAAGACTGACTGTAAAAGAAGTGTGATGTTTTGTTAATTACATTGCAAGACTGACTGTAAAGAAGTGTGATGTTTTGTTAATTACATTGCAAGACTGACTGTAAAAGAAGTGTGTGATGTTTTGTTAATTACATTGCAAGACTGACTGTAAAAGAAGTGTGATGTTTTGTTAATTACATTGCAAGACTGACTGTAAAGAAGTGTGATGTTTTGTTAATTACATTGCAAGACTGACTGTAAAGAAGTGTGATGTTTTGTTAATTACATTGCAAGACTGACTGTAAAAGAAGTGTGATGTTTTGTTAATTACATTGCAAGACTGACTGTAAAGAAGTGTGATGTTTTGTTAATTACAAGACTGACTGTAAAGAAGTGTGATGTTTTGTTAATTACATTGCAAGACTGACTGTAAAAGAAGTGTGATGTTTTGTTAATTACATTGCAAGACTGACTGTAAAAGAAGTGTGATGTTTTGTTAATTACATTGCAAGACTGACTGTAAAGAAGTGTGATGTTTTGTTAATTACATTGCAAGACTGACTGTAAAAGAAGTGTGATGTTATGTTAATTACATTGCAAGACCGACTGTAAAGAAGTGTGATGTTTTGTTAATTACATTGCAAGACTGACTGTAAAAGAAGTGTGATGTTATGTTAATTACATTGCAAGACTGACTGTAAAGAAGTGTGATGTTTTGTTAATTACATTGCAAGACTGACTGTAAAAGAAACAAACCACTGATGAAATCATCACAAGGGGTGGAAAGCTGTTTTAAATTCAAAATGCCATCAGTATCAGGAATCTGCTAGTAGGCATTTCAGCCACATTTCTCTAGCTACAGGGGCAGTGGTGTCACCTAGTGGTTAAAGTGTTCACTCTTCACGCCGTAGACCCAAGTTCAATTCCCCACATGGGTACAATGTGTGAAGCCCATTTCTGGTGTCCCCCGCCGTGATATTGCTGGACAGCCATTTCCATTCTCTCTAGTGACATCACTGACGATAACTCCAGTGTACAGCCATTTCCATTCTCTCTAGTGACATCACTGACTATAACTCCAGTGTACAGCCATTTCCATTCTCTCTAGTGACATCACTGACTATAACTCCAGTGTACAGCCATTTCCATTCTCTCTAGTGACATCACTGACTATAACTCCAGTGTACAGTCATTTCTCAGTGACATCACTATAACTCCAGTGTACAGTCATCACTGACACTGACTATAACTCCAGTGTACAGTCATTTCCATTCTCTCTAGTGACATCACTGACTATAACTCCAGTGTACAGCCATTTCCATTCTCTCTAGTGACATCACTGACTATAACTCCAGTGTACAGCCATTTCCATTCTCTCTAGTGACATCACTGACTATAACTCTAACAGTCCCTAATTCTCTCACTCATCACCCTTACTGCCATCACACATCACCCTAACTGCTGTCCCACATCTCCCTAACTGCTATCACACATCACCCTAACTGCTATCACACATCACCCTAACTGCCATCGCACATCACCCTAACTGCTATCACACATCACCCTTACTGCTATCACACATCACCCTAATTGCTATCACACATCACCCTAACTGCTATCACACATCACCCTAACTGCTATCACACATCACCCTAACTGTCATCACACATCACCTTAACTGCCATCACACATCACCCTAACTGCCATCACACATCACCCTAACTGCCATCACACATCACCCTAACTGCCATCACACATCACCCGATTTCAACAGGGCATATGGAGCATACTGCAGTAACTCACTGATTGCACCCTGGTCCCGACTGTATTAAACCTCAACATATGTTATAACTGGGAAGAAACTTTCTAGAATGATCTCACACATCACCCTTACTGCTATCACACATCACCTAATTGCTATCACACATCACCCTAACTGCTGTCCTACATCTCCCTAACTGCTATCACACATCACCCTAACTGCTATCACACATCACCCTAACTGCTGTCCCACATCACCTTAACTGCTATCACACATCACCCTAACTGCTATCACACATCACCCTAACTGCCATCACACATCACCCTAACTGCCATCACACATCACCCTAACTGCTATCACACATCACCCTAACTGCCATCACACATCACACTAACTGCCATCACACATCACCCTAACTGCCATCACACATCACCTTAACTGCTATCACACATCACCCTTACTGCTATCACACATCACCCTAATTGCTATCACACATCACCCTAACTGCTATCACACATCACCCTAACTGCTATCACACATCACCCTAACTGTCATCACACATCACCTTAACTGCCATCACACATCACCCTAACTGCCATCACACATCACCCTAACTGCCATCACACATCACCCTAACTGCCATCACACATCACCCTAACTGCCATCACACATCACCCTAACTGCCATCACACATCACCCGATTTCAACAGGGCATATGGAGCATACTGCAGTAACTCACTGATTGCACCCTGGTCCCGACTGTATTAAACCTCAACATATGTTATAACTGGGAAGAAACTTTCTCAGTGAATGATCTGAAGATCATAGAAATCAGGGGAGGCAATTGAACTGGGATTTGAAAAATAAATATAAAAACTGTAAGCTTGGTGATGTATTTGAAGGTTTTATTAGAAACAGAATTGTTTGCAGAAAAGTAAACAAGAATGAGGTATTGAGAGACTGTGACCTGACATTAGAGCAGGCAGTTGATACATGTAAGGGTGGAGAAGTTCTTACTGATGAACAGTCAGCTAGCAAGCAAAGAAACTGATGTCACAATGAGTACAATGCTCATAGGAAATCTAGAGAAATATTTAACACAACCAACAAATCCAAACATCAGTATGAACAATGACAATGACAGTACCCACTGTGTAGAATCTGTATGGACATATGAAAGTCAAGCGTCCCAGCTGCAGTGTGTCACAAGGGCAATGGACATATGGAAGACAAGCGTCCAAGGGCAATGGACATATGGAAGACAAGCGTCCCAGCTGCAGTGTGTCACAAGGGCAATGGTCATATGAATGCCAAGCGTCCCAGCTGCAGTGTGTCACAAGGGCAATGGACATATGGAAGACAAGCGTCCAAGGGCAATGGACATATGGAAGACAAGCGTCCCAGCTGCAGTGTGTCACAAGGGCAATGGACATATGAAAGACAAGCGTCCCAGCTGCAGTGTGTCACAAGGGCAATGGACATATGACAAGCGTCCAGACAAGCATCCCAGATGCAGTGTGTCAAAAGGCAATGGACATATGAAGACAAGCGTCCAACAATGGACATATGTAAGACAAGCGTCCCAGCTGCAGTGTGTCACAAGGGCAATGGACATATGAAAGACAAGCGTCCCAGCTGCAGTGTGTCACAAGGGCAATGGACATATGAAAGACAAGCATCCCAGATGCAGTGTGTCAAAAGGGCAATGGACATATGAAAGACAAGCGTCCCAGCTGCAGTGTGTGGACATATGGAAGACAAGGGCAATGGGGCAATGGACATATGAAAGACAAGCATCCCAGATGCAGTGTGTCAAAAGGGCAATGGACATATGAAAGACAAGCGTCCCAGCTGCAGTGTGTCACAAGGGCAATGGACATATGAAAGACAAGCGTCCCAGCTGCAGTGTGTCACAAGGGCAATGGACATATGAAAGACAAGCGTCCCAGCTGCAACAAGGGCAATGGACATATGAAAGACAAGCGTCCCAGCTGCAGTGTGTCACAAGGGCAATGGACATATGAAAGACAAGCGTCCCAGCTGCAAAGACAAGGGCAATGGACAGAAAGCAAGTGTGTCACAACAAGGGCAATGGACATATGAAAGACAAGCGTCCCAGCTGCAGTGTGTCACAAGGGCAATGGACATATGAAAGACAAGCGTCCCAGCTGCAGTGTGTCACAAGGGCAATGGACATATGAAAGACAAGCGTCCCAGCTGCAGTGTGTCACAAAGGGCAATGGACATATGAAAGACAAGCGTCCCAGCTGCAGTGTGTCACAAGGGCAATGGACATATGAAAGACAAGCGTCCCAGCTGCAGTGTGTCACAAGGGCAATGGTAAACACCCAATGAGTGTCACAAGGGCAATGGTAAACGCCCAATGGTGTCACAAGGGCAATGGACATATGAATGACAAGCGTCCCAGCTGCAGTGTGTCACAAGGGCAATGGTAAACACCCAATGGTGTCACAAGGGCAATGGTAAACTCCCAATGGTGTCACAAGGGCAATGGTAAACTCCCAATGGTGTCACAAGGGCAATGGTAAACTCCCAATGGTGTCACAAGGGCAATGGTAAACACCCAATGGTGTCACAAGGGCAATGGTAAACACCCAATGGTGTCACAAGGGCAATGGTAAACACCTAATGGTGTCACAAGGGCAATGGTAAACACCCAATGGTGTCACAAGGGCAATGGTAAACACCCAATGGTGTCACAAGGGCAATGGTAAACACCCAATGGTGTCAAGGGCAATGGTAAGCACCCAATGGTGTCACAAGGGCAATGGTAAGCACCCAATGGTGTCACAAGGGCAATGGTAAGCACCCAATGGTGTCACAAGGGCAATGGTAAGCACCCAATGGTGTCACAAGGGCAATGGTTAACACCCAATGGTGTCATAAGGGCAATGGTAAACTCCCAATGGTGTCACAAGGGCAATGGTAAACACCCAATGGTGTCACAAGGGCAATGGTTAACACCCAATGGTGTCATAAGGGCAATGGTAAACTCCCAATGGTGTCACAAGGGCAATGGTAAACACCCAATGGTGTCACAAGGGCAATGGTTAACACCCAATGGTGTCACAAGGGCAATGGTAAACTCCCAATGGTGTCACAAGGGCAATGGTAAACACCCAATGGTGTCACAAGGGCAATGGTAAGCACCCAATGGTGTCACAAGGGCAATGGTAAACACCCAATGGTGTCACAAGGGCAATGGTAAACTCCCAATGGTGTCACAAGGGCAATGGTAAACTCCCAATGGTGTCACAAGGGCAATGGTAAACACCCAATGGTGTCACAAGGGCAATGGTAAGCACCCAATGGTGTCACAAGGGCAATGGTAAACACCCAATGGTGTCACAAGGGCAATGGTAAACACCCAATGGTGTCACAAGGGCAATGGTAAGCACCCAATGGTGTCACAAGGGCAATGGTAAACTCCCAATGGTGTCACAAGGGCAATGGTAAGCACCCAATGGTGTCACAAGGGCAATGGTAAGCACCCAATGGTGTCACAAGGGCAATGGTAAGCACCCAATGGTGTCACAAGGGCAATGGTAAGCACCCAATGGTGTCACAAGGGCAATGGTAAGCACCCAATGGTGTCACAAGGGCAATGGTAAACACCCAATGGTGTCACAAGGGCAATGGTAAACTCCCAATGGTGTCACAAGGGCAATGGTAAGCACCCAATGGTGTCACAAGGGCAATGGTAAACACCCAATGGTGTCACAAGGGCAATGGTAAGCACCCAATGGTGTCACAAGGGCAATGGTAAGCACCGTATGGTGTCACAAGGGCAATGGTAAGCACCCAATGGTGTCACAAGGGCAATGGTAAGCACCCAATGGTGTCACAAGGGCAATGGTAAACACCCAATGGTGTCACAAGGGCAATGGTAAACACCCAATGGTGTCACAAGGGCAATGGTAAGCACCCAATGGTGTCACAAGGGCAATGGTAAGCACCCAATGGTGTCACAAGGGCAATGGTAAGCACCCAATGGTGTCACAAGGGCAATGGTAAGCACCCAATGGTGTCACAAGGGCAATGGTTAACACCCAATGGTGTTATCCTTGAGCAGAAATGAGATGTGACAGAGATAATTTTAAGAACTGACAATTTATTTTTCATAGAGATCCTCCTTGGGTTACACAATTATAAGCATTAAAATATCCAAAATATTTCTATGGATTAAATTTCTTTTTACTTTCTCTCACGACGTTTCGAGACCATTCCAGGTCCCTTCATCAGGTGAACTGGAATGGTCTCAAAAGCTTGTGAGAGAAATTAAAAAGAAGTTTAATCCATAAAAATATCTTGTATCAATGTACAACTTCTAAATGCCACTGAAAGACATCATTAAAATATCCATTTTAAATTCCTACGACAGTTGTAAATATATCTTGAATAAAAATATATACAATACAAAAACTATGTTTTTGTCTTGTGAGACCACCCCTACAGGGTCCAACAGACCCCTGACGGCCAAGTGCAGGTAACTCTAAGCCTAAACCTCATACCTCACTTTCCATGCTGTCGTTCTGGTGATCAGACATGCATGGTGTCCATCCCTTCTTACACGATTGGAATTTGAATTCCTGTGACGATGAGTGTTTCTGAGACGGCTACTGTATGTATGGTTTTCTTATTTCCTGCTTGAGCAATTTAGAGAAGTTTCAGATGTTATTTTCATTCATCTTTTGTTGTAACTATGCTCCTGTTCCAGTGGGCTGGCCATGTGCTTGCCAAGATGGAGGATGGGGGCCATTACTATTCTCACTATTTCATTGTCTAACTTTACAGTTTTCAGTGATTAGTGGGTAGGTAGTTTGTATGTGTTTTGTAGTTAGCTACATACGCATTTATTGTGTTTTTCACTGCTGATAATTAAGTTTGTTCTGTTGATTTACGCAATTTTTTCTGGTAAGTCTTTTCTTAGCATGCATTATCTCTGATACGTATGTGTTATGTTCATGTTATGCTAGTGTTTGGGTCGCCCATGCATGTTCTTGTTTATCATATACATATATACATTTGGCATGTTTTGAGTCCGATTTCTTTTTGCAGTTAAAAAGTTGCACTACATGCAAATCGGCTGTCCCTGTAAAGGATCCTCACGATTCTTGCCTGCGGTGTTTAGCAGAATGCACAGTTCTACAGCAATCTTATTCGGGCAGGGGATGACATTTGTGGCCAGGACCCACCCTGACAAATGGTCTAATAAAGAGTAGGCGCCTTCAGAGTCAGCCCCTAAAAAAAGCTTAGGTTGCTAAGGAGCCCTCCCCTGCACCTTCTTCAGTCATTGCACCAACATTAATACTTGATATTTAGTCAGATGTCAGATGCCAGCAACAGATGTTGGGCTCTGCATCTATGGGGGTTAGATGCGGCCCGAGATCAGGCTCAGGGAACGCTTCTCCCTATGGGCGCCCTGATCCAAGCCTAGGCTCCAGTGATGGGTCATCTGGGGGACCTCAAGTCGGTCTAGCTTCTGGCTCTGACCCGGCACAGGTTCCTTTTCGGCTCGCGGACACCTCGGCGCCCTGTGTGCAGTCTGGGAATCCTGTAGGGGCAGGCCCTTCCCTGGCGCCTCGGCGCCCCAGCGCTGGCTCTAGCTGGGGACAGGGCGACTCGGGTATCTTGACCCCGATCGACCTTCAGAGCCCTTCATGTTCTGTGTCTGTGATGCCCTCAGCTACCTCTCTCAATTACGAGAGTCCGGTTACCGAGAAACGAAATGAAGTTGACATGGAGGGGAGAGAAGGGTCAGAGACGGAGGTCACGTACTCCTTCGGGTTGTCCCTGAGGCAAGTCCGTGAGTGTATCATGGCAGTGTTGCCTCAGATGGCTGTTCCTGTGCTGGAGCCTGACCCCACGAAATTCCGTCTTCCGGGGGAGGCCTAGCCGGGTGGCCGAGGCGAGGCTACGCCATCGCTCGTGAGAGAGGAAGTAAATCCGCTTCTGACTGGTTCCTGTTCACGCTTTGATCTTCCAGAGATCGGCAGATGGAACCAGTTGGGGTAGGATGCGCTATTCGAGCCACTAGTGGTGGATGAATGCCTCCGTTACCCTTGGGAGGTCCACCTCTTCCTACCTGGCTTTTGCCAGGCAGGGATGGCGGCTGCCGCCTTTTCCAGCTAGCGCCCCCGCACTTATGTCAGCCTACCGTTCCTTCGAGGAGGTTTACCGGTGAGCTCGTGTATGCATGTTGGCGTTACAGGGGCAGTTGGTGGACCAGGGCTCAAGTGGTGACTATACGTCGTCGCCCTTGCTATTGTGGCTAGGGACAGTATTAGATGCTGTGCCAGTGAGATGATGGGCGCCGTTATGGGCCTGCGTCGGTTGTGGCTTTTGGAGACATGTTATTCCCCGGCCACACAGGAGGCGCTACTTTCACTGCCTTACAAAATGGACACTTCCCGTTTCCCTGGGGCACTGAAAGTATTACGAGAGGTACGAGTACTTTCAAAGACTCTAAGTCTTTGTTAGAACACCCCTCCTCATCTCGCCAGCGGTCCTCGCCTCTTGCATCCACTTATCCTTCCACGCTGGTGAAGGAACCTGCAAAATGGGCGGCGCCATTGAAGAATAAGCAGAGCAGGAGGGCACGAGGCAGGGGCAAGCCCCGGCTTCCCGTTGAGTCTCCCCCCAGAGCCCTTAGTGCCCCGCAGACACGCAAACGGAGACTTGCCGACTGTGGGGGTGCATTGCCTCATGCCACATGTCCCTGTAGGCATACAGCTGTCCCTATTCCTTCGGGAGTGGGAGGCAACCACATCAAACGCTCAGGGATGGCCATTTGCCACAGTGGAGGCAAGGTCCTCCATCCTTTTTTGGGGTTCGGCATACTCCTGTGCCAGCCTCCAGAGACAAGGCGGAAGTTCTCCATGCCGAAGTTCAGTCGTTACTGGACAAGGCAGCCATCGAGGTGGTCCTGGAAAGTTAACAAGGAGAGGGGTTTTATTCCACTTACTTTCTAGTGACCAAGAAGGACGAAGGGTTCAGACCCATTCTGAATCTCAGAGGGCTGGACAATTTAATAGAGGTGCCATCTTTCAGGATGGAGACACTACGGTCAGTGATCTCATCCATCGAGACAGGGGATTGGCTCACGTCAATCGATCTCAAAGACACATGTTCCCATGCACCCAGATTTCAAGAAGTACCTTTGGTTCTCCTTCGACGGGAAGTGCTACCAGTTTTGGGTACTCCTTTTCAGCATCTCCACGGTGCCGAGGGTGTTCACCAAACTCATGCTAATCCCAGCTCAGTTAGCCAGGTCTCTGGGCAGATGTTGTCACCCGTACCTAGAGGATTGATTACTGGGGGCCCTAGGCCAACAGTTAAGCTGAGACTCCACACATTGGGTGATGGATATTCTCGTAAAACTGGGCTGGATTATCAACCTCAAGAAATCATAACTGGTTCCGACATAGCTGGGGATTGTTGCCCTGGCTCCGGACCGCATTGCCAAAGTCCACAGGACTGTTACGCAGTTCCTCCATTTCCCCATTGCCTCAGCTAGAACTTGGTTTCGTGGCCAGGTGTTGCGTCTAGAGATGGAAAACCAGACGGCCATAACTTACATCCTGGAGCAAGGCAGCACGGTGTCTCCGTCACTACTTCAGTCTTTCAGGAGGCGTGGCAGTTTCTACTCTGGTGTGACCAGTTCAACATTTGGGTTTTGCCTGTTCCTCTCCTGGGGGTAGACAACGTCCGTGCAGATGCTCTCTCATAACGTATACTAGCCCCACATGAGTGGATGCTCGATTGGGAGATAATCGAGATTATCTCCCGCCTCTGGAGTGATGAACCAGATACCAGTGTTTGCTTTCGGATACCAGATCCATGGCCGCTAGCCAACGACGCCTTTCCGCTCGATTGGACGAACAGGGTACTGTGGGTGTTCCCACCAGTTACGCTGATTTCCAAGGTCCTGTCGCAGCTAGCCACACAACCAGCTCAACTACTTGTGGTCCTTGCACCTCTTTGGTCGGCTCAAAGATGGTTTCTGGTAATTCTCAGGTTTCTGGCTCAGCCTCCTGTACTATTACCCTTTCGACCGGTCTTCATATCTCAGTAGGTAGCGCCCCACCTATATCCCAGGATTCAATAGTTGGCTTGGCCGCTGTCCAGAATCACCTACATGCGAGCAGAATTCCTCATCCCATGTGCCTTTATGCGGTTTCGTACAGTTCTATTGCACAGACGTCTGTTTGGGGAGCCATAGGTGCCTC
The DNA here is from genome assembly GCF_003918875.1 of Haliotis rubra. Lineage (NCBI taxonomy): Eukaryota > Metazoa > Mollusca > Gastropoda > Lepetellida > Haliotidae > Haliotis > Haliotis rubra. The sequence continues at coordinate 121,300 of NW_025765165.1, read as the reverse complement.
AGGACGCCATTTGTAGCATGACATCCTGGTGTTGTGCATTCCATTGTAACAGATACTGGTAAAATCATTGAAAAGTTTTGGTGTTTTATACAGTTAGCCGCATTGAGTTAATAGTGCTTGTTGAGACAATCATGGGTAGTGTGCTTCAACTGCATATTGGGATGTGTTTTGATGATTGATTTAGCAAAACCTTTGAACAACATTTGAAGGGAATACAGTTCAAACAAGTGTTTGCCACTAATATGGCAATGTCCCCCATCTGTCATATCTACCATCTAACAATCTGACATAGCTATGGTTTGGACATCTGACATAACAGCTCTATTGACTGTCATATCTACTGTCTGACAATCTGTCATAGCTATGGTTTGGACATCTGACATAACAGCTCTATTGACTGTCATATCTACTGTCTGACAATCTGTCATAGTTATGGTTTGGACATCTGACATAACAGCTCTATTGACTGTCATATCTACCATCTGACAATCTGACATAGCTTTGATTTGGACATCTGACATAACAGCTCTATTGACTGTCATATCTACTGTCTGACAATCTGTCATAGCTATGGTTTGGACATCTGACATAACAGCTCTATTGACTGTCATATCTACTGTCTGACAATCTGTCATAGCTATGGTTTGGACATCTGACATAACAGCTCTATTGACTGTCATATCTACTGTCTGACAATCTGACATAGCTATGGTTTGGACATCTGACATAACAGCTCTATTGACTGTCATATCTACTGTCTGACAATCTGACATAGCTATGGTTTGGACATCTGACATAACAGCTTTATTGACTGTCATATCTACTGTCTGACAATCTGACATAGCTATGGTTTGGACATCTGACATAACAGCTCTATTGACTATCATATCTACATTCTGACAATCTGACATAGCTATGGTTTGGACACAGGGACCTGTTTATTTAGAGAGATAAGGTCTGACTGACAGTAGAAAATGGCAGCTGAGAGGGGAACAAACTGAGTGACTATGCCCAGAACACTACCATGTTGGTATCAGTGTAGAGAGAGGATCAAACTGAGTGACTATGCCCAGAACACTACCACGTTGGTATCAGTGTAGAGAGAGGAACAAACTGAGTGACTATGCCCAGAACACTACCACGTTGGTATCAGTGTAGAGAGAGGATCAAACTGAGTGACTATGCCCAGAACACTACCACGTTGGTATCAGTGTAGAGAGAGGATCAAACTGGTTGACTATGCCCAGAACACTACCACGTTGGTATCAGTGTAGAGAGAGGAACAAACTGAGTGACTATGCCCAGAACACTACCACGTTGGTATCAGTGTAGAGAGGAACAAACTGGTTGACTATGCCCAGAACACTACCACGTTGGTATCAGTGTAGAGAGGAACAAACTGAGTGACTATGCCCAGAACACTACCACGTTGGTATCAGTGTAGAGAGAGGAACAAACTGAGTGACTATGCCCAGAACACTACCACGTTGGTATCAGTGTAGAGAGAGGAACAAACTGAGTGACTATGCCCAGAACACTACCACGTTGGTATCAGTGTAGAGAGAGGAACAAACTGAGTGACTATGCCCAGAACACTACCACGTTGGTATCAGTGTAGAGAGAGGAACAAACTGAGTGACTATGCCCAGAACACTACCACGTTGGTATCAGTGTAGAGAGGATCAAACTGAGTGACTATGCCCAGAACACTACCACGCTGGTATCAGTGTAGAGAGAGGATCAAACTGAGTGACTATGCCCAGAACACTACCACGTTGGTATCAGTGTAGAGAGGGGAACAAACTGAGTGACTATGCCCAGAACACTACCACGTTGGTATCAGTGTAGAGAGATGAAAAAACTGAGTGACTATGCCCCGAACACTACCACGTTGGTATCAGTGTAGAGAGAGGAACAAACTGAGTGACTATGCCCAGAACACTACCACGTTGGTATCAGTGTAGAGAGAGGAACAAACTGAGTGACTATGCCCAGAACACTACCACGTTGGTATCAGTGTAGAGAGAGGAACAAACTGAGTGACTATGCCCAGAACACTACCACGTTGGTATCAGTGTAGAGAGAGGATCAAACTGAGTGACTATGCCCAGAACACTACCACGTTGGTATCAGTGTAGAGAGAGGAACAAACTGAGTGACTATGCCCAGAACACTACCACGTTGGTATCAGTGTAGAGAGAGGAACAAACTGAGTGACTATGCCCAGAACACTACCACGCTGGTATCAGTGTAGAGAGGGAACAAACTGAGTGACTATGCCCAGAACACTACCACGTTGGTATCAGTGTAGAGAGAGGAACAAACTGAGTGACTATGCCCAGAACACTACCATGTTGGTATCAGTGTAGAGAGAGGAACAAACTGAGTGACTATGCCCAGAACACTACCACGTTGGTATCAGTGTAGAGAGAGGAACAAACTGAGTGACTATGCCCAGAACACTACCATGTTGGTATCAGTGTAGAGAGATGAACAAACTGGTTGACTGGCAGCCAGTGATCCAGCTACTTTGTATAAAGATATATCCTAATGTTACTTACTGTTGAAAATGTAATTTTCTGAATAAAATTGATATTTTATACTTATCCTGACTCATGCTATTATTGCTTGTCTTCTTCTTCTTGCGAACACAGTGGAACACTTGTATCTCCCTAATTGAAGCTCCCTTCAATGTAAAATCACTAATTAGTACTCACCAAGAGTTGCCTCCCTCCTAGCCATTTGCGCGGGAACGGAGGCGCCACCTCTGCCCACATGCATCACTCTCTCCTTATATAATGAGCCCAACACTTGAATTTACTGGGAAATCCAAAGTGTTATGTGGGGAGGATGGGAGGGCTTACCTCATGAGTCAGGATAAGTATAAAATATCAATTTTATTCAGAAAATTACATATTTTTCCTTATCCTGACTCATGCTATTATTGCTTGTAGAATCCTACGGATACGGAGGTGGGAAAACAGAATACTTTGGATTTTAATAATTAGTGATTTAATAACTGTAATAACCCCTATGGGAACTTCATAATGGCACGGAATTGCTAAATTCCTGCTGCTAAGTTTACCAGCTGCCATATATGGGTTACTACAATATAATTAGATATTATGATAAACATAATAATAATTAAGCTACTCCCAAATGGAGAAGCTACCCAAAGTACGTACAATGTCAGTACTGGGCTTAAGACTAAAAATAGACTTAAGCTTAATATATATAATAGCATAAAACTTCGTAGAGTTATTAGCTAGATAGTACTGTTGTGATATAAACAGTAATAGTACTGGGCTTAAGACTAAAAATAGACTTAAGCTTAATATAAATGATAGCATAAAACTTCGTAGAGTTATTAGCTAGATAGTACTGTTATGATATAAACAGTGAAAAATCTCGTAAGGCTATGACTTATCCTCTCCGAGGGACTGTCAACTGCTGTGCGAGGACCATGGGACCGAAATGGTGAATACCTGAGATCCTCGGTGGTGATATCTCTCAGATAGTGGTTGGCAAACACCATATCGGATTTCCAAAAGCAGCCCTCCATAATGGTATTCAAAGAGCAATTGCCGTGTAGAGCGAGTGTTGAAGCCAGTGCTCTAATTCCATGTGGATTAGATGCTCTTGGAGGGTCAAGTCCTGCAGCCTTGTAGGCGCGAAGTATGACAGTTCTGATCCATATCGAAATCGTGGTACGCGAGACTTCAGTCTGTGTAGCTGTCGATAGAGGGATGAATAACCACTTGAGTTTTCGTCGCCTCGGTTTGGATCGTTGTAGGTAGATTTTGAGTGCTCTGACTGGGCATAATGATAGATCAAGCGTATCATGAGGTCCGAGAATTGACGAGAGTGCAGGGACGTGGAATAATCTGTCTGGTTGACCTGGCAATTGATTCTTGGCGATGAAATCCCAGCGTAGTCCCATATGCACGATGTTTTGATTGTAATCAAACCGTATTCTCTCATAATCTAGTGCGTGAATTTCTGACATCCTGGCTGCCGTTGCTAGGGATAACAGGAACAATGCTTTCTGTGTCAGAAATTCGAATGATGTTGATTCCAGTGGTTCATATGCCTCACTTGTGAGGTGTTGGAGCACTATATTTAGATCCCATGCTGGAGCCCGAAATCTCTGTTTCTGATCCTTCAATCGGAATGCACGTAGTAAGGCCAATAACTCTGGTGTTTTGGTTAACTTGACACCCGTTCTCATAGTTATCACGGAGCTTAAAGCTGCGAGATATGTTGATAATGTTGAGCCTGTTAGACGTTTAGTCTGTCTTAAGTAACATAGGTAGTCAGCCACTTGTGGATGTGTAGCGTTTTCTAGCTGTAAATCCCTTTTTTTTTCTTTTTTTTTTGCAGCGTATGTTTCAAAGCTGTGCCACTTGTCGTCATACAAGTTGCGCGTGGAGTTGCGTAAAGCAAGCGTGACTGCTTTCGCCGCTTTGGCTGAATAACCTCTCTTGTTTAGACATGCCTTAATACAGTCCATACGTGAAGTTGGAATGCTTCTGGCCTTCCGTGCGCTTGTTTGGTGTGAGGATGTACTAGTAGATTCGAGCGCTTTGGAAGTTGTAGTATTGGTTGTCCAATTCCTTGAATAAGAGTTGGAAACCACGTTCTCGCTGGCCAATAGGGCGCGACCAAAATCATTTGGAGGCTCCGAGTTTGCTTGATTTTCTGTAACACCTGTGGGATTAACGCTGGCGGCGGAAACGCGTACGCGTTGAGGCCTTCCTACGATATGCTTAGTGCGTCCGTTGCCCATGCTAGTAGGTCTGGGACTGGTGATACGAATGTTGTTAGCTGATTGTTGAAGTGAGTGGCAAATAGGTCTATTAGCGGAGCTCCTATTTTCTTGATAATTTGTGCAAATATCTCTGTATGGAGCATCCATTCTGTCGGCGATGGTAGGTGTGGCCGAGAGAGAGCGTCTGCTATAACATTCTTGGCTCCTGGAATGTGACATGCTCTGACATGTATGTTGAGATTGTCGATTAGATCGAACAATTGAAAACATAGAGTCAATAGGTTCAGTGACCTCGTTGAGCCTTGTTTGTTCACATAAAACGCCACTGTTGAATTGTCTGTGTGAATCATCAGATGCGCATTCTGTAGAATGTTGCTCCAATGTAGTATGGCGTTTACTACTGCTTGCATTTCTAGCAAGTTTATGTGCAGTTTGCTCTCTTGTTGATTCCATAACCCTGATGTCGTCCGGTTGGCGAGGTGTACTCCCCAACCTTGGAGCGACGCGTCTACATAGAGATGGGTTTTGAATTCCGGCTCTATTAAATAGATGCCTTCGCAAACATTTGACCTCTTGGTCCACCATAGTAGATGAGGTCTGACGTACTTCGGTAGACTGAGTGGTTGGGGGTCGTCGAGATGAGCTGATCAACTGAAAGCAGAGGTCCAGAAGGTTCGCCAACTTTGTTGATCCTTCTGTGAATGTAGACAGTCACTGTAGAGGTGACCGTGTGTACCGTTAGATGAGCATTTATAAAAAAACTGCTCCGGTGAAGTGTCGCGTTTATTACTGCTTTCATTTCCAGCCTGTGGAAGTGCAGATCGTGTCTGCTATGGTCCATATCACAGCTGACATATTGTTGTCAAGGTGTGCTCCCACTCTAGGAGAGATGCGTCCCCATAGAGATGCGCCAACAGATTCCACCACTTCGTAGTAAAACGGAGAGAGTAGTGCTTGAGATACAAAAACTTGTATCTATATCCTACGAATTTGACACCCTTCCCTTGTGACTGTGTAAAAACGCCTGAGTGCCGTGCCCTCGTCCTTAATGGACAGGAGAGGTCTCTAACCCCATGAAGGCAGCCCAATCATGAAGGTCCAGTTTAACTGGACTGTAATGGAGGCGTTGCTCGTTCACTGACATGTTGTTGTCACTTGCAACCCATGTCTTGAACTGTGAACTATGACCGACCTCTGCGTAGGGCGTTGCCCCTTGCGGTCCAATCAGAACAAGGCATTTGATTCTGTAGTGTACCCGCGCTGTGATGTCACCGGTGTAGCAGGAAAAGGAACCTTGTATAATCTAGTGCCGTCGTTGATATTTAATCAATCGTCGGTCTTGTCCGTAACTTTGCGAAGTTACACGAGTGACCACATGTGTCGAGGGTTAATGGTAAATGACGAATATTTCGCCGCGAAATAGCTTGCCCTGTAATATCAATGCTGGGTAGGTTATTTTCCTGGCTGCTGTGAATGTAACTTCAGTCTTGAAGATAATGCCGCCGTCGTCCTTATATATAGGCTCAATAAAACTTGTACATTGTCAGCTTGTAGACTGCATACATCAATGCAGCGTCATAATTGTAGAATTAATGCTGAACTTGTTGTACATTTTTTCTCTCAGGAAATCGTTGATGATTATGTGTTTTACTCGCTGTAGCAAGGCTGCTGCTCAATTTCGTTATTGAAATTGTCTGCAGATCTGTCCGAAGGTGAAGATCTCTATGATGTCATAAATCTACTAATGTAGATATATCAATCTATGTGAATCCCATCCTGGATTCCGACTGATGGTCCATGCTAGTGATGAATTGTGACACCAAGTATCTCTCTTGTAGTGTATTATCTATCTTCCGTCTGTGTACCGAAGAAGATATTTCCATTCTAGGATGATGCTATATCATGTCCTAGTTGTATAATCTTGACGATCTGCATAGTGATCTGCGTAGTGGTCAACTTGGTGTGACTGTATGGCGCCTTGCATGTAGGTAATCGTTTCGTAGTCCGGGATTGCCTACCTGGCAATGTATACGGAAATGGTGATTCCTGTGATGATCTGCGAAGCGTCGTTGATGCCCTTGATGTAGGCAGTCGGCCTGAAGATCCTTATTTAGGCTCTTCATCTGTAAATAACATAAATACTGCGACGTTTCTGCGTTGTAAATGGCCTGTGCGAATGCCTTCGCGTAGGCTTGTAGACGGCATGTGGCATACAGTTGATTGACAAGTACTGCGATGTCTCTGCTTCGCTGTATACCTGTGTGTAAATCGGCGAGGGGATCGACGTGGTGAATAGCCCCGACGAACTGTGCTTGTAGGGTGACCTATAGCTTCGCAAAGGTCCTAGTGAATCCCTCTACGATGTATAGGACGAAGATGTCTTGTAAACTGTAGCTGATGTCCTTCGTGAAGAGCTTCGCGAAGGCTCATCTGAGTCCGTACTTGGGGAGTGGTGACTGGTTCTCCGCGAACGCCTACGCGAACGCTTGTGAATGTAGACAGATACTGTAGTGTCGTCTGATTCTGTAATCGAAGATGGAAGAATTCTCCTTCGCGAATGCCTTCGCGAAAGTTGATTCCGCATCTGAGAGTAGATCTACGATATGAACGACGAAGAGATCGACGTGGAGACCGGCGAGGAAATCGACGTGGCGTGACAACCTGCGTCTGTATTGTGACCTTCACGGAGATCAATGTGATGAACGTTGATAGCTTCATCTTAGTCCGGTCATGGGAAGTGACGACTTGACCTTCACGAAAGCCTTCGCGAAGGCTGGGTTCAATGATGAAAGGATCTTCCTTTGCGAACCTCTTCGTGAGCGTTGATCATCGGCGTCCAAGGTAGGTGGTGATCTATTTGTCCTTCGTGAAGGCCTTCGCGAATGCTGAACATCTGGGTCCTTCGTGGAGGTGGGCTGTGACGACCTTCACGAAGGTGGCTTCCTCGACGATGGCTTCGTAGCAGTCGCTTCGCTGACGGGGGGTCCCTCTGATGTGACGTCTACGTCATTCTTTTGATTCTTTTGATGTACATCAGGTATGATGATCGGCTGATCATCATACAGGCCCAAATCTGCGACGGGAACAATGTCGGCTGAGAAAGTCCTAGTAGACTTCGTTGATTTCCCCTCCGAGGTCGACGCTGCTCTGGGGGTGCGGAGTCTGCGTTGAGATGAAGTAGAAGCCCTCTAGTCTTCGGCTGCGACGACGGGATGTATGGGGAAGCAGGACGCTTCTTGGAGACGGCGGACTACGTCCCACGCCTCTCCACTGCTCTAGCGGAACACCAGACGGGAGGGGGGTCGACCAACAGCAGTAGACTGGCGAGGGGTTCAAAGTAAATATTTATTAAAGGCAGAATTGGATAAATTAGTACAGCAACTGCAACGTGAAGAAAATGAACATGACGCAGTACAGCTAGGGCATATTAAATGCGGATCAGCAGCAGAAAAAACGTAACCTGCAAACAGTACAGATTTTCATCAACGTAATCCACTGAACAATCACGGCGTCCCGTGAATAAACAGTAGAAACACGAATAAATATCAATACATAACGTTGAAAGGATACTAGCTAAACCTCTATAGATGACTATAAGCAGTGTAGGAAAGATAGCCCGTCCCAGCGTCCGAGACGGGTGAATTTTGTGGAGGACGGGTTAAAAAAATATCTAGTCCGTCCTCATGTCGGGTCAATTTTAGCAAACCAATGACATATATATAATGATTATAACCTTTTTGAATATTTACTGCCGAAGGTGTTTTATTTATAGTTGGAGGACAGGCTAGATTTTGGCAGGACTGGTAAAAAATTTGACCTGCCAGTCCTGTGGACAGGCTAGATTTTCTACATCTTTCCTACACTGCTATAAGAGGTAATTAACTAAAAATAATCAAAGGATATAAAGTGTAGGGAGACACAGGCGCTCTCACATACTGCTCACTGGGCGAAGAAGGAGAGAGTGATGCGTGTGGGCAGAGGTGGCGCCTCCGTTCCCGCACAAATGGCTAGGAGGGAGGCAACTCTTGGTGAGTACTAATTAGTGATTTTACATTGAAGGGAGCTTCAATTAGGGAGATACAAGTGTTCCACTGTGTTCGCAAGAAGAAGAAGACAAGCAATAATAGCATGAGTCAGGATAAGGAAAAATAAAAATCTTTAAGCTAATGCCAAACAACATGTAAAGAACAATGAAAGGCTCCTATTTCAGAATAAGCACGTGTCCGTGTTATAGTCATCGCTGTCCAGAAACATGTACAGCTTGTGTCCTCATTCAAGTTAACACAATGCTGCACCATTGTAGTGGCCATAAAAATTCTGAGTCAATTGCTGGGATTCGAATCACAGACCTTCAGATCCCAAGGTGGATGCCTTGTCCACATGGCCAAGCTGACAAGGCAAGGATGTCATCTGTGGGATGACTCCACGTCCAGCTACGTCATCATCTTGTTATGGTCAATTTGAGAAGTTTAGATCACACACTGATGTTTCAGATAGGATTTTAATTCAAATTTGAGAATGACACAATAAATTGTGACAATTATCACAATATAGCCTGATGTATGGCAAAATATTGTTCGATGCTTTAAACCTCCAATACCCATCCCTACAATTGGTCATTAAATATTGGTCAGCAGAAATTCTGCAGGATTTAGTTCAAGGCTAGAGACGGCAAACTAGAGGTGTGATGAAACATTTCTCAAATTCTGACTCATTCCTGGGACATTTCCCACAGAGTATGAGAACTGATGGTGTGAAACATCAGTAATGTCTCAACCCAGTTGAGAAGGGAATCAGTTGGTAGGCCAGCTGATAAGGGAATCAGTTGGTAGGCCAGCTGATACGGGAATCAGTTGGTAGGCCAGCTGATACGGGAATCTGTTGGTAGGCCAGGTGATAGGGGAATCTGTTGGTAGGCCAGCTGATAGGGGAATCTGTTGGTAGGCCAGCTGATAGGGGAATCTGTCGGTAGGCCAGATGATAGGGAATCTGTTGGTAGGCCGGGTGATAGGGGAATCTGTTGGTAGGGTAGAGCTTACAATGGTAGAGTTTCCAATTCTAGAGCTTACAATGGTAGCATGGGCGGATCCAGGAATTTTGAAGGGGGGGGAGAGAGGAGGGGGGAGGGAAAGAAAGGGTTTGAACCTTTTATGTGGTCTTAAGTCATTTTCAAAAGGGAGGGTTCGTGCCCCCTGGACCCCCTTCTGGATCCGCCAATGGGTAGAGTTTAGAATGGTAAAGGTTTTAATGGTAGAGTGTACAAGATCCAATCTGAAATCGATCAACACAGCAAGGATGTTGAAGTCCAAAACCTGTGACCATTGTTAGATCTGATAACAAGCGCAAGCACAAACTACAGATTTCAGTAGCAAAATTGACAATAATATTCAATAAATATAGTTGCGGGCAACGATGAGGTCTCCTTGGCTTTACTTTCTATCTATTGTATCTGAGGGCTAGATATCATCATCCAAAACTAAGCCAAAACACGTTTTGACAGGCAAGCGGATCTTCCAAATACAGCCGGGGTCACGGGGGTCATGTACCTTTTAAGTAGTTCCGGAGAAGAAATAGTTCCTTCTTTAAAAGGCTGTATCTCAGTTATTCTTGGATCTACGTTCAAAACAATTAGTGTTCTGGAATCGCCAGGACATTATCTACCATACTTTTTGTGCAGAATTTGCACATTTTGGGAGCAAACAACTCAGAAAAGCTGAAAACAAAAATAACTGCCAAATGGTACGTTTTAGCGACTTGACCCGTCCAGGCAAAATTGTTGGGTATTCGATTGTGCACCTGTACAAGAAATTTGGAAGTGTCGGAACAATTAGTTCTTGAGATATTTGCTGTCAAACGTTGAAATTTTGGAATTAATTTTGAATTATTGCCCCTTTGCTATTGGGCCAAGAGCCTAGAGATTTTTAAGGGGAATATCTACATCTCGGTGTGCATCTGTGTGATTTTTTGTAAGTGATTCGGAGCATTGGTTTAGGAGTTATGTTTGGTACAAAAATCGGCGGAATAATAAATAATAATAATAATAATCCGAACGATTACAATAGGTCTCCTGCCTAGAGGCAAGGAGCACTAAATATCATAGTAGTGATGATCAGCAAGATGATATAAGGTTAGTTCCAACTTGCAAATCTGGTATCAAGAATATGAAGCAACACAAGTTTCCAGAGAACTTAAGTCAACATATGCCTGCTGGCCTGCACAAAATCACTGTCTTGGTTTGCCAATAATCACCTCTTGGTGAGCTAAAACTATCAAGAGTGAAGCCACGGAGGGATCTGGAACATGTAAGACAAACGTGGCTGTCAGAAAGAGCCTGTTCCAGTAAACTGAATGAAGAAGGACAGGATATGTAGCAGACCAGTTGAGATCCAATTGATTCTTGTAAGTGGCAGCAGTGACAGTTATTGCACACTGGAGATGTAGCAGTCTGTCACAAGATTGTATTCACCTGACTTTGACATGGCCATGCTAGAACCAAACATCGTCCCTATGTTACAAAATGCGAACAGAGGGCTCAACAGTGTCTACATGTTACATAGTGTCATTTGAGCCATAGACAGTGTCTACATGTTACATTGTTTCGATAAGGGCCCATGCAGTGTGTACATGTTACATAGTATCAATAAAGGCCCAGACATTGTCTACATGTTACATTGTGTCAATAAAGGCCCAGACAGTGTCTACATGTTATATGGTGTCAATAAAGGCCCAGACAGTGTCTACATGTTATATGGTGTCAATAAAGGCCCAGACAGTGTCTACATGTTACACTGTGTCAACTGAGGTGAGGCAGTGTCTACATGTTACTGTATTTGAATAAAGGCCCAGACAGTGTCTACATGTTACATTGTGTCAATAAAGGCCCAGACAGTGTCTACATGTTACATAGTATCAATAAGGCCCAGACATTGTCTACATGTTGCATTGTGTCAATAAAGGCACAGACAGTGTCTACATGTTACATTGTGTCAATAAAGGCCCAGACAGTGTCTACATGTTACATTGTGTCAATAAAGGCCCAGACAGTGTCTACATGTTACATAGTATCAATAAGGCCCAGACATTGTCTACATGTTGCATTGTGTCAATAAAGGCCCAGACAGTGTCTACATGTTACATAGTATCAATAAGGCCCAGACATTGTCTACATGTTGCATTGTGTCAATAAAGGCCCAGACAGTGTCTACATGTTACATTGTGTCAATAAAGGCCCAGACAGTGTCTACATGTTACATTGTGTCAATAAAGGCCCAGACAGTGTCTACATGTTACATTGTGTCAATAAAGGCCCAGACAGTGTCTACATGTTACATAGTATCAATAAAGGCCCAGACATTGTCTACATGTTGCATTGTGTCAATAAAGGCCCAGACAGTGTCTACATGTTACATAGTATCAATAAGGCCCAGACATTGTCTACATGTTGCATTGTGTCAATAAAGGCCCAGACAGTGTCTACATGTTACATAGTATCAATAAGGCCCAGACATTGTCTACATGTTGCACTGTGTCAATAAAGGCCCAGACAGTGTCTACATGTTACAAAGTATCAATAAGGCCCAGACATTGTCTACATGTTGCACTGTGTCAATAAAGGCACAGACAGTGTCTACATGTTACATAGTATCAATAAAGGCCCAGACAGTGTCTACATGTTGCATTCTGTCAATAAAGGCCCAGACAGTGTCTACATGTTATATGGTGCCAATAAAGGCCCAGACAGTGTCTACATGTTACACTGTGTCAACTGAGGTGAGGCAGTGTCTACATGTTACTGTGTTTGAATGAAGACCCAGGCAGTGTCTACATGTTACTTTGTTTGAATAAAGGCCCAGGCAGTGTCTACGTGTTACTTTGTGTCAATAAAGGCCAGGACAGTGTCTACATGTTGCATTGTGTCAGTTGAGGACCAGGCAGTATCTACATGTTACATTGTTTGAATAAGGCCAAGAAAGTGTCTACATGTTACATGGTGTCAATAAAGGCCCAGACAATGTTGACATGTTACATTGTGTCAATAAAGGCCCTGTCAATGTCTACATGTTACATTGTGGCAGTTGAGACCCAGGCAATGTCTACATGTTACATTGTGTCAATAAAGGCCCGGACAGTGTCTACATGTTGCATTGTGTCAGTTGAGACCCAGGCAGTATCTACATGTTACATTGTGTCAATAAAGGCCTGGACAATGTCTACATGTTACATTGTGTCAGTTGAGGCCCAGGCAGTATCTACATGTTACATTGTTTGAATAAAGGCCCAGACAATGTCGACATGTTACATTGTGTCAATAAAGGCTCAGACCATGTCTACACGTAACATTGTGTCAATAAAGGCCTGGACAGTGTCTACATGTTGCAAAGCCTCACTTGAGGCCCAGACGGTGTCTACATGTTGCATGGTGTCAATAAAGGCCCAGACAATGTTGATATGTTACATTGTGTCAATAAAGGCCCTGTCAATGTCTACATGTTACATTGTGTCAGTTGAGGCCCAGGCAGTATCTACATGTTACATTGTTTGAATAAAGACCCAGACAGTGTCTACATGTTACATTGTGTCAATAAAGGCCCAGACAGTGTCTACATGTTACATAGTATCAATAAGGCCCAGACATTGTCTACATGTTACATTGTGTCAATAAAGGCCCAGACAGTGTCTACATGTTACATAGTATCAATAAGGCCCAGACATTGTCTACATGTTGCATTGTGTCAATAAAGGCCCAGACAGTGTCTACATGTTACATAGTATCAATAAGGTCCAGACATTGTCTACATGTTGCACTGTGTCAATAAAGGCCCAGACAGTGTCTACATGTTACATAGTATCAATAAGGCCCAGACATTGTCTACATGTTGCACTGTGTCAATAAAGGCCCAGACAGTGTCTACATGTTACATAGTATCAATAAAGGCCCAGACAGTGTCTACATGTTGCATTCTGTCAATAAAGGCCCAGACAGTGTCTACATGTTATATGGTGCCAATAAAGGCCCAGACAGTGTCTACATGTTACACTGTGTCAACTGAGGTGAGGCAGTGTCTACATGTTACTGTGTTTGAATGAAGACCCAGGCAGTGTCTACATGTTACTTTGTTTGAATAAAGGCCCAGGCAGTGTCTACGTGTTACTTTGTGTCAATAAAGGCCAGGACAGTGTCTACATGTTGCATTGTGTCAGTTGAGGCCCAGGCAGTGTCTACATGTTACATTGTTTGAATAAGGCCAAGAAAGTGTCTACATGTTACACGGTGTCAATAAAGGCCCAGACAATGTTGACATGTTACATTGTGTCAATAAAGGCCCAGTCAATGTCTACATGTTGCATTGTGTCAGTTGAGACCCAGGCAGTATCTACATGTTACATTGTGTCAATAAAGGCCAGGACAATGTCTACATGTTACATTGTGTCAGTTGAGGCCCAGGCAGTATCTACATGTTACATTGTTTGAATAAAGGCCCAGAAAGTGTCTACATGTTACATGGTGTCAATAAAGGCCCAGACAATGTTGACATGTTACATTGTGTCAATAAAGGCTCAGACCATGTCTACATGTTACATTGTGGCAGTTGAGACCCAGGCAATGTCTACATGTTACATTGTGTCAGTTGAGGACCCAGACAGTGTCTACATGTTGCATTGTGTCAGTTGAGACCCAGGCAGTATCTACATGTTACATTGTGTCAATAAAGGCCAGGACAATGTCTACATGTTACATTGTGTCAGTTGAGGCCCAGACAGTGTCTACATGTTACATAGTATCAATAAAGGCCCAGACATTGTCTACATGTTACATTGTGTCAATAAAGGCCCAGACAATGTTGACATGTTACATTGTGTCAATAAAGGCCCAGACAATGTCTACATGTTACATTGTGTCAGTTGAGGCCCAGGCAGTATCTACATGCTACATGGTGTCAATAAAGGCCCAGACAATGTCGATATGTTACATTGTGTCAATAAAGGCCCAGTCAATGTCTACATGTTACATTGTGTCAGTTCAGGCCCAGGCAGTATCTACATGTTACATTGTTTGAATAAAGGCCCAGAAAGTGTCTACATGTAACATGGTGTCAATAAAGGCCCAGACAATGTCGACATGTTACATTGTGTCAATAAAGGCTCAGACCATGTCTACATGTAACATTGTGTCAATAAAGGCCTGGACAGTGTCTACATGTTGCAAAGCCTCACTTGAGGCCCAGACGGTGTCTACATGTTGCATGGTGTCAATAAAGGCCCAGACAATGTTGACATGTTACATTGTGTCAATAAAGGCCCTGTCAATGTCTACATGTTACATTGTGTCAGTTGAGACCCAGGCAGTATCTTCATGTTACATTGTTTGAATAAAGGCCCAGAAAGTGTCTACATGTTACATGGTGTCAATAAAGGCCCAGACAATGTCGACATGTTACATTGTGTCAATAAAGGCCCAGTCAATGCCTACATGTTACATTGTGTCAGTTGAGGCCCAGGCAGTATCTACATGTTACATTGTTTGAATAAAGGCCCAGAAAGTGTCTACATGTTACATGGTGTCAATAAAGGCCCAGACAATGTCGATATGTTACATTGTGTCAATAAAGGCCCAGACAATGTCGACATGTTACATTGTTTGAATAAAGGCCCAGAAAGTGTCTACATGTTACATGGTGTCAATAAAAGGCCCAGACAATGTCGACATGTTACATTGTGTCAATAAAGGCCCAGACAATGTTGACATGTTACATTGTGTCAGTTGAGGCCCAGGCAGTATCTACATGTTACATTGTGTCAATAAAGGCCCAGAAAGTGTCTACATGTTACATTGTGTCAATAAAGGCCTGGACAGTGTCTACATGTTGCAAAGCCTCACTTGAGACCCAGACAGTGTCTACATGTTGCATGGTGTCAATAAAGGCCCAGACAATGTTGACATGTTACATTGTGTCAATAAAGGCCCAGTCAATGTCTACATGTTACATTGTTTGAATAAAGGCCCAGAAAGTGTCTACATGTTACATGGTGTCAATAAAGGCCCAGACAATGTCGACATGTTACATTGTGTCAATAAAGGCCAGGACAATGTCGACATGTTACAATGTGTCAGTTGAGGCCCAGGCAGTATCTACATGTTACATTGTTTGAATAAAGGCCCAGAAAGTGTCTTCATGTTACATGGTGTCAATAAAGGCCAAGATTGTGTCTACATGGTACATGGTGTCAATAAAGGCCCAGACAGTGTCTACATGTTACATTGTGTCAATAAAGGCCCAGACAGTGTCGACATGTTCCATTGTGTCAATTGAGGTGAGGCACCTGGCAAAAGAATCAGAGCTCTATCACAAGAGTATTCAGTTAACAGAACAGTGCTTTATGACATACAAGGTGAACATAAAGCATTCTCCGTTGTTAGGCAGGTGTGTAGAGGGTAGGAATCCATCTTTAGTTGACAAATGTCTCTTACAACATCCTGGTTTCTTCCTGACAGCTAAAGTCCCTTTGGAAATTTATGGTGCCAGTTTACTGCAGTTCCACCAAGATAATGGTTCCATTTACACAAATAGCAGTGAGAGAAGGCATTCCAGCTGTTTCCTGCCCTTACAATTTACCCTGCTTTGTACAGATGGGGACACCATCATAAGCTGGAGATCCTGTTAACAACTACTGGTTGATACAAATCATGTTCTGAGTGGCAAAATAAGCAGCCAAACTTTCCATTCTAAAAGTTAGCGGAAATATAATCTAAATGGAGAACCAAGACCTCATGGTACAACTGAAACATCAAATCAAGCTCTTAGGATGAATACCACTTATGTTCTATATGGCTGGCCAGTGTGTGTGGGTGAAGGGTGATGTACATGGGTGGCCAGTGTGTGTGGGTGAAGGGTGATGTATATGGGTGGCCAGTGTGTGTGGGTGAAGGGTGATGTTTATGGCTGGCCAGTGTGTGTGGGTGAAGGGTGATGTATATGGGTGGCCAGTGTGTGTGGGTGAAGGGTGATGTTTATGGGTGGCCAGTGTGTGTGGGTGAAGGGTGATGTTTATGGCTGGCCAGTGTGTGTGTGGGGTGAATGGGTGATGTGTTATGGGTGGCCAGTGTGTGTGGGTGAAGGGTGATGTCCGTGGCTGGTGGCCAGTGTGTGTGTGGAGAAGAATGATGTATATGGGTGGCCAGGGGTTGTGTGGGGGTGAAGGGTGATGTATATGGGCTGGCCAGTGTGTGTGGGTGAAGGGTGATGTATATGGGTGGCCAGTGTGTGTGGGTGTGAAGGGTGATGTATATGGCTGGCCAGTGTGTGTGGGTGAATGGTGATGTATATGGGTGGCCAGTGTGTGTGGGGGTGAAGGGTGATGTATATGGGTGGCCAGTGTGTGTGGGTGTGAAGGGTGATGTATATGGGTGGCCAGTGTGTGTGTGGGTGAAGGGTGGTGATGTATATGGGTGGCCAGTGTGTGTGTGTGATGGAGTGGTGAAGGGTGATGTGTGTAGGTGAAAGGGTGATGTATATGGGTGGCCAGTGTGTGGGTGAAGGGGTGATGTATATGGGTGGCCAGTGTGTGTGGGTGAAGGGTGATGTATATGGGTGGCCAGTGTGTGTGGGTGAAGGGTGATGTATATGGCTGGCCAGTGTGTGTGGGTGAAGGGTGATGTATATGGGTGGCCAGTGTGTGTGTGGAATAGTGAATGGTGATGTATATGGCTGGCCAGTGTGTGTGGGTGAAGAGGTGATGTATATATATGGTGGCCAGTGTGTGTGTGGAGAGTGAATGGTGATGTATATGGCTGGCCAGTGTGTGTGTGGAGTGAATGGAGGTGATGTATATGGGTGGCCAGTGTGTGTGTGGGTGAATGGTGATGTATATACCACACAAGGAACGGCCCATGGTCAAGGACAAGGACATGGAAAAATAAGGAAGGAATGACGACAGACATGGCACACACCATGGCACACAAGGAGGACATGGCACAAGGCCATGACCCACACACAGGACATGGCACAAGGAATGGACAACGGAGGAGGTCAAGGAATGGACAAGGAAGGAAAATAGTGACATGGTGATCCATATGGAAGGATCTTGTGAATATGGAGGAATGAACGACCATGGAAAATAGTCAGGTGGACAAGGAATGGACATGAAAAGTAGACACACAAGGACAAGGATGGACACATGGTGATATGGAAAATAGGAACAAGGAAAATGAAATAGTGGACAAGGATGGACATGGATGGAATAAAATAATACTGAAGGAATAAAATAAGGATGGACACACAAATAGTGGAAGGACAACAGTCTTAGGAAGGACATGGAAATAGGCCAGGATGTTCAGAACCAGTTCATGGGATCATAATAGGAAGGACACCAGAAGAGAATGGATGGACATGGAAGAAGGTGGATGTCTGAATGGAAGGAAAATAGTCAGTGGCATGGATGGCCCAATGGCATGGTGGATGTGGTTCATTCAGGAATGGATGACAAGGAAGGACAAACCAGATAAGGATGAAGGAAAATAGACTGAAGGAAAATAAGGAAGGTGATCCATGGAATAGGGGTCTTAGTGGACCAGGAATGGACAACCATGGTAATGGAAGGAAGGGACATGGAATAGTGGAAGGATGGAAGTCAGGAATGGGGCTGAAAATGGAGAAGGATCCATATGGAATAGGGGTCAGGAAGGATGGAATAGTGGAATGGACATGGAAATAGGAAGGATGGCATGGTGGGTGGACAGTGGTGGTGGATGGATGAAGGACACCAGGAGGAATGAAACAGGAAGGATGGAAGGAATAGTGGATGGAATGGAATGGTGGACAAGAAGGGACAACAGGGTGGAAGGATGGCCATGCAGGACACCAGGCATGGACAGGGTGGCTGGGTGGACAACCAGGGGTGGACGGAAGGGTGGAATAGTGGACAATGGATGGTCAGGGGTTGTTTATTGGGTGAAGGGGTGATGTCTGTGGGTAACTTAGGGTTGTGTGGGTGAAGGGTGATGTCAGGTGGGTGGCCAGGGATTGTCTGTGGGTGAAAGGGTGATGTCTGTGGGTGGCCAGGGGTTGTGTGTGGGTAAAGGGTGATGTCTGTAGGAGGTCAGGGGTTGTGTGTGGGTAAAGGGTGATGTATATGGGTGGCCAGGGGTTGTGTGTTGGTGAAGGGTGATGTATATGGGTGGCCAGGGGTTGTGTGTGGGTGAAGGGTGATGTATATGGGTGGCCAGGGGTTGTGTGTGGGTGAAGGGTGATGTATATGAGTGGCCAGGGGTTGTGTGTGGGTAAAGGGTGATGTATATGGGTTGCCAGGGGTTGTGTGTGGGTGAAGGGTGATGTCAGTGGGTGGCCAGGGTTTGTGTGTGGGTGAAGGGTGATGTATATGGGTGGCCAGGGGTTGTGTGTGGGTAAAGGGTGATGTCTGTAGCAGGTCAGGGGTTGTCTGTGGGTCAAGGGGTTGTTTATGGGTGAAGGGTGATGTCTGTGGGTGGCCAGGGGTTGTGTGTAGGTGAAGGGTGGTGTATGTGGGTGGCCAGGGGTTGTGTGTAGGTGAAGGTTGATGTCTGTAGCAGGTCAGGGGTTGTTTATGGGTGAAGGGTGATGTCTGTGGGTTGCCAGGGGTTGTGTGTGGGTGAATGGTGATGTCTGTGGGTGGCCAGGGATTGTCTGTAGGTGAAGGGTGATGTCTGTGGGTTGCCAGGGGTTGTCTGTGGGTGAAGGGTGATGTCTGTGGGTGGCCAGGGGTTGTCTGTGGGTGAAGGGTGATGTAGACTGGTTACATGACGGGAGATCATGTAGTAGGCTGTTTGTGGGTATACTAGTGCTGCCTTGTCCACTGAGTAACTACTCCCCTTGACGACTGGTTACATGACGGGAGATAATGGCTTAGTTCTGATGTAGTGCACCAACGATAAATAAGGAAGGGAGAAATGAACATGACATTATGATAAGCCCCAAATCAAAATACATTCATACTGGTATTAATTTGCACTGGCATTAGCATAAAGGTTGTATTTTAACAAGACATGACAAGGTTAAAAGTATGTGGTCCTAATGCTAAGTAGAGCTGGTAAATGGAACCAATGTGCTAAAGAGCAGCAGGAACCAATGTGCTACAGTACGTGCTACAGAGCAGCAGGAGGAGGAAAGATGCCTGCAGGTGCACTACATCAGAACTAAGCCTTATCGGCAAGTCAAGAGGAGGAAAGATGCCTGCAGGTGCACTACATCAGAACTAAGCCTTATCGGCAAGTCAGAAGAAGGAAAGATGCCTGCAGGTGCACTACATCAGAACTAAGCCTTATCGGCAAGTCAGAAGAAGGAAAGATGCCTGCAGGTGCACTACATCAGAACTAAGCCTTATCGGCAAGTCAGAAGAAGGAAAGATGCCTGCAGGTGCACTACATCAGAACTAAGCCTTATCGGCAAGTCAGAAGAAGGAAAGATGCCTGCAGGTGCACTACATCAGAACTAAGCCTTATCGGCAAGTCAGAAGAAGGAAAGATGCC
This sequence comes from Haliotis rubra, assembly GCF_003918875.1. Classification (NCBI taxonomy): domain Eukaryota; kingdom Metazoa; phylum Mollusca; class Gastropoda; order Lepetellida; family Haliotidae; genus Haliotis; species Haliotis rubra. The sequence continues at coordinate 101,030 of NW_025765165.1, read as the reverse complement.
TGCAGGTGCACTACATCAGAACTAAGCCTTATCGGCAAGTAAGGAGGAGGAAAGATGCCTGCAGGTGCACTACATCAGAACTAAGCCTTATCGGCAAGTCAGAAGGAGGAAAGATGCCTGCAGGTGCACTACATCAAGAACCTGCAAGCCCTTATGGGCAAGTCAGAAGAAGGAAAGATGCCTGCAGGTGCACTATATCAGAACTAAGCCTTATGGGCAAGTCAGAAGAAGGAAAGATACCTGCAGGTGCACTACATCAGAACTAAGCCTTATCGGCAAGTCAGAAGAAGGAAAGATGCCTGCAGGTGCACTACATCAGAACTAAGCCTTATCGGCAAGTCAGGAGGAGGAAAGATGCCTGCAGGTGCACTATATCAGAACTAAGCCTTATCGGCAAGTCAGAAGAAGGAAAGATGCCTGCAGGTGCACTACATCAGAACTAAGCCTTATGGGCAAGTCAGAAGAAGGAAAGATGCCTGCAGGTGCACTACATAAGAACTAAGCCTTATCGGCAAGTTAGAAGAAGGAAAGATGCCTGCAGGTGCACTATATCAGAACTAAGCCTTATCGGCAAGTCAGAAGAAGGAAAGATGCCTGCAGGTGCACTACATCAGAACTAAGCCTTATCGGCAAGTCAGAAGAAGGAAAGATGCCTGCAGGTGCACTACATCAGAACTAAGCCTTATCGGCAAGTCAGAAGAAGGAAAGATGCCTGCAGGTGCACATACATCAGAACTAAGCCTTATATGGGCAAGTCAGAAGAAGGAAAAGATGCCTGCAGGTGCACTACATCAGAACTAAGCCTTATCGGCAAGTCAGGAGGAGGAAAGATGCCTGCAGGTGCACTACATCAGAACTAAGCCTTATGGGCAAGTCAGAAGAAGGAAAGATGCCTGAAGAACTAAGCCTTATCGGCAAGTCAGAAGAAGGAAAGATGCCTGCAGAAGCACTATATCAGAACTAAGCCTTATCGGCAAGTCAGAAGGAGGAAAGATGCCTGCAGGTGCACTACATGAGAACTAAGCCTTATCGGCAAGTCAAGAGGAGGAAAGATGCCTGCAGGTGCACTACATCAGAACTAAGCCTTATCGGCAAGTCAGAAGAAGGAAAGATGCCTGCAGGTGCACTACATAAGAACTAAGCCTTATTGGCAAGTCAGGAGGAGGAAAGATGCCTGTAGGTGCACTACATAAGAACTAAGCCTTATCGGCAAGTTAGAAGTAAAGATGCCTGCAGGTGCACTACATCAGAACTAAGCCTTATGGGCAAATCAGGAGGAGGAAAGATGCCTGCAGGTGCACTACATAAGAACTAAGCCTTATCGGCAAGTCAGAAGAAGGAAAGATGCCTGCAGGTGCACTACATCAGAACTAAGCCTTATGGGCAAGTCAGGAGGAGGAAAGATGCCTGCAGGTGCACTACATCAGAACTAAGCCTTATGGGCAAGTCAGAAGAAGGAAAGATACCTGCAGGTGCACTATATCAGAACTAAGCCTTATCGGCAAGTCAGAAGAAGGAAAGATGCCTGCAGTATCGGCAAGTCAGGAGGAGGAAAGATGCCTGCAGGTGCACTACATAAGAACTAAGCCTTATCGGCAAGTCAGGAGGAGGAAAGATGCCTGCAGGTGCACTACATCAGAACTAAGCCTTATCGGCAAGTCAGAAGAAGGAAAGATGCCTGCAGGTGCACTACATCAGAACTAAGCCTTATCGGCAAGTCAGGAGGAGGAAAGATGCCTGCAGGTGCACTACATCAGAACTAAGCCTTATGGGCAAGTCAGAAGAAGGAAAGATGCCTGCAGGTGCACTACATCAGAACTAAGCCTTATCGGCAAGTCAGGAGGAGGACAGATGCCTGCAGGTGCACTTCATCAGAACTAAGCCTTATCGGCAAGTCAGAAGAAGGAAAGATGCCTGCAGGTGCACTACATCAGAACTAAGCCTTATCGGCAAGTCAGAAGAAGGAAAGATGCCTGCAGGTGCACTACATCAGAACTAAGCCTTATCGGCAAGTCAGGAGGAGGAAAGATGCCTGCAGGTGCACTACATCAGAACTAAGCCTTATCGGCAAGTCAGGAGGAGGAAAGATGCCTGCAGGTGCACTACATAAGAACTAAGCCTTATCGGCAAGTCAGAAGGAGGAAAGATGCCTGCAGGTGCACTACATCAGAACTAAGCCTTATCGGCAAGTCAGGAGGAGGAAAGATGCCTGCAGGTGCACTTCATCAGAACTAGGCCTTATCGGCAAGTCAGAAGAAGGAAAGATGCCTGCAGGTGCACTACATCAGAACTAAGCCTTATCGGCAAGTCAGAAGAAGGGAAGATGCCTGCAGGTGCACTACATCAGAACTAAGCCTTATCGGCAAGTCAGAAGAAGGACAATATGTAGATCTCACACACTCACACAACTTTCACATCAACTTTGGCATTTACTATTTGTTTTTAATTGGACTAAAAATCCTACAGGATGATTATAAAATACATCAAACTCTTGAAGGATTTACATGGAACTATTTTATCTGATCTGTTCAACAAAGCTGAAAAATGCAGGATGCTTATCACTCCCTGTTTCCAGGCAACGGTGAAATGTCTTTGTTATTCCTGAAAGTTCAAGTATGACCAAGAACATGGAAAACAGTTTGTTGAGAGGAATGAGTAAACACAACCACAGACTGGCAAAGCTTGGCAGCTCTTGATCGGAACATGAAAGCGAAAATGAAAATTCTACTGAAATAGAGAGAAGATTAAGTAAGAGAGCTTGTCCTATACGGTAGCCTCACTGTGGTATCAATAGGTCAAAGCCCCTCCAACCCAAGCACTGCATCAATGAGGTTACAGGCACTCTACCGGGAGTATTGCATCAATGAGGTTACAGGCATTCTACCGGGAGTACTGCATCAATGAGGTTACAGGCATTCTACCGGGAGTATTGCATCAATGAGGTTACAGGCATTCTACCGGGAGTACTGCATCAATGAGGTTACAGGCACTCTACCGGGAGTACTGCATCAATGAGGTTACAGGCACTCTACCGGGAGTACCGCATCAATGAGGTTACAGGCATTCTACCGGGAGTATTGCATCAATGAGGTTACAGGCATTCTACCGGGAGTACTGCATCAATGAGGTTACAGGCACTCTACCGGGAGTACTGCATCAATGAGGTTACAGGCACTCTACCGGGAGTACCGCATCCATGAGGTTACAGGCATTCTACCGGGAGTATTGCATCCATGAGGTTACAGGCATTCTACCGGGAGTACCGCATCAATGAGGTTACAGGCATTCTACAGGGAGTACCACATCAATGAGGTTACAGGCACTCTACCAGGAGTACCATATCAATGAGGTTACAGGCACTCTACCGGGAGTATTGCATCCATGAGGTTACAGGCATTCTACAGGGAGTACCGTATCAATGAGGTTACAGGCACTCTACCAGGAGTATTGCATCCATGAGGTTACAGGCATTCTACCGGGAGTACTGCATCAATGAGGTTACAGGCACTCTACCAGGAGTACCATATCAATGAGGTTACAGGCACTCTACCGGGAGTATTGCATCAATGAGGTTACAGGCATTCTACAGGGAGTACCGTATCAATGAGGTTACAGGCACTCTCCCGGGAGTACTGCATCAATGAGGTTACAGGCACTCTACCGGGAGTACCGCATCAATGAGGTTACAGGCACTCTACCGGGAGTACCGCATCAATGAGGTTACAGGCATTCTACAGGGAGTACCGTATCAATGAGGTTACAGGCACTCTACCAGGAGTATTGCATCCATGAGGTTACAGGCATTCTACCGGGAGTACTGCATCAATGAGGTTACAGGCATTCTACAGGGAGTACCACATCAATGAGGTTACAGGCACTCTACCAGGAGTACCATATCAATGAGGTTACAGGCACTCTACCGGGAGTATTGCATCCATGAGGTTACAGGCATTCTACAGGGAGTACCGTATCAATGAGGTTACAGGCACTCTACCAGGAGTATTGCATCCATGAGGTTACAGGCGATCTACCCCCAAGTACTGTATCTATTAGGTTACAGGTACTCTCCCAAAAGTACTACACTAATGAGGTTACAGGCACTCTACATGGAGTATTGCATCTATTTGGTTACAGGCACTCTACCAAAGTTCTGCATCAATGAGGTTACAGGCGATCTACCCCCAAGTATTGCATCAATTAGGTTACATGCGCTCTACATGGACTGGAGTATTGCATAAATGAGGTTACAGGCACTCTACCCCAAGTCCTGCATAAATGAGGTTACAGGCACTCTACACCAAGTACTGCATCAATGAGGTTACAGGCACTCTACAGTGAGTATTGTATTAATGAAGTTACAGGCACTCCCCCAAAGTACTGCATAAATGAGGTTACAGGCACTCTACCTCAAGTACTGCATAAATGAGGTTACAGGCACTCTACCTCAAGTACTGCATAAATGAGGTTACAGGCACTCTCCCCCAAGTACTGTATCAATGAGGTTACAGGCATTCTACCCCAAGTACTGCATCAATGAGGTTACAGGCACTCTACCCCAAGTCCTGCATTAATGAGGTAACAGGCACTCTACCCCAAGTACTGCATCAATGAGGTTACAGGCACTCTTCCCCAAGGTCTGCATGAATGAGACTTTCATTGGTGTTAGTAACATAGCTCCTGGGTGAAATACAACCATATCAGCAATTCTCATTGGTGTTAGTAACATAGTTCCTGGGTGAAATACAACCATATCAGCAATTCTCATTGGTGTTAGTAACATAGTTCCTGGGTGAAATACAACCATACCAGCAATTCTCATTGGTGTTAGTAACATAGTTCCTGGGTGAAATACAACCATACCAGCAATTCTCATTGGTGTTAGTAGCATAGTTCCTGGGTGAAATACAACCATACCAGCAATTCTCATTGGTGTTAGTAGCATAGTTCCTGGGTGAAATACAACCATACCAGCAATTCTCATTGGTGTTAGTAACATAGTTCCTGGGTGAAATACAACCATATCAGCAATTCTCATTGGTGTTAGTAGCATAGTTCCTGGGTGAAATACAACAGGCATGAACAATGTCCTCATGCAAACATGTTAGCAGTACTGGTTCACTCTGTGTTGAAAGATGAACTTTGTTAGTCAGTCTCAACTATGTCAATAGTAAATGTGTTATGCCTACCATTGCATGGAGCCATCTGAAATAAGCAAATATGTACAGTTGCATTTGGTCATCATATGCTTTGAAACAAGGTTGTTATGTACCTAGATGTGTATCCTACTACAGGTGTTTAAGGAATGTCAGTGGTGATGTCTCTAGATGTGTATCCTACTACAGGTGTTTAAGGAATGTCAGTGGTGATGTCTCTAGATGTGTATCCTACTACAGGTGTTTAGGGAATGTCAGTGGTTATGTACCTAGATGTGTATCCTACTAGAGGTATACAGGGAATTTTTGTGATTTCAGTGTTAGGGAAATTGATCTTGTAAATCATCTAGCTTCTTCAACTTAGTAAGAGAATCATACATAAGGAGTTGTCTTACCTCACTTGCTAGTCGAAGGCGTTTATTTTCCTGCCTCCAGGCTAGAGCTGTAAAGCTCTCAAAGAAATTTCCATCGGATTCCTGTACCCTGAAAACAGGAAGCATACTGTCACTTTACAGAATCACCATTCCATGAACAGCTGCATCTTTCACAAGACAGAGGAGGCACACATGTCCATGTTCACGCAGCTCATGTATGGCTGTACCAGGGCTGAAGTCGACGGCGTGGTGGACTGCTCCCACTGCCGTGTCCCCTGTGTTCAGACAACCATGTGAACACTGCAGCAGGTCTGGGTACAGTTTACCTGTCCGGAGTCAGCTCTCACTGCCATCAGTGCATGAATATAGAATGAGAAGTATTGATCCTGTCACTGTGATCGGACAAACATTTGCAAATACGACCTGTGTACATGACTCTGATGCATCAGCAGCTGTGCCCTCCTCATTATTGGCTCACAGTCTTACAGGGATAAAGATGTGTCCGTTGCCCCCTACTCAGCCAGGTTGTAGTGCAGTGGTTGTAGAGCAGTGCTACGTACATATTTGTGAGGTGTCAGGTGATCAGATTTAATTACTTTTCAAGCGTCTGTTCAAAAACAAGGTGACAATCCAACTAGGGACCTACAATCTATGAATGCATGGAATCATTTAACATACTAAAGTATATATCAGGCATATTAATGTATATACAAGCATATTAAAGCATATATCAGGCATATTAATGTATATAATTATTATCATAAATGTTCCCTCTGAATAATGTTTGCCTTTTATCTGTGAGACATGCAGAAATGGAAATGAAAAAATAAGCTAAGTCAAAGTTATCTTTAGTGGTATGCCTTTGTCGTCAAGTGTAATTATCTCCATTAGCTGTGACATTGCAGCACAGCCATTTGAAATCCTCATAATATTTCTGTAAGGGCCACATACAGGACGTGTTTACAGATTGGAAGTGAATCTTAAGTTTTCTTAAACTTTTTTCATTGCATCGATTGGTCAGTGTTATAATATTGGATTTTGAACAATCGCAAGTTTTGTGTGAATTTTGGGTGACTTTGACTTTGTGATTGGACTCGTTTTTTGCCATTTTCCGGTGTAAAAAATTTATGTCGGATGGGAACCCTCACTCTTTATGTACCATGTGTATCATATAGGACCTTCATGTCGCTGCTTGCTCTGTCAAGGTTTATCTGATGAAGACTGGGTTAAAATGGACGCTGCTTGTTCTAATCCTAATGAAGTTTTCTTTGTCTTTTGAGCCCCCCTAAACATGTTAAATCCTCTTCTCAATCTCTCTCTACAAATCTTGACGCCATTACGGCGTTATTCATCTTTTAAGAAAGATCTTAACGCCTCCATGAATTAGTCCCTCGCAGATATCTAGTCAAGGACTTAGGCTAAGTTTAACATGTTACAAGGGCAGACCACATAAGCGGACCAGAAACGTACGACGCCATAGTCCAGAGTCATCACCCTTAGGATGGTTTGGTGCTCTACATGGGAAAGCTGTGTACCGAGTCTGAAGCTGAGCGCTGATCTCCGTGGGTGAGGCAGCAGTCTTCGAGCGGGCAGGACAATGTTGACAGGGTCGACAGACAGTAGGATTTACCCAAAGCACAAGCCTCATGGGCCATTATTGGTGGGCCCGCTCGGCAGGCTGCTGTTCCTGCACGGGCAAAAGACCAACGGGCTTGACCCAGTGGCCCATGATCAGGTCACGTTCTGGGGTCAGCCCAGAGAGATTCGGCCGGCAATTGTGGGTCAGTGTCATAAGGGCACATGGTGATAGATAACCCACCAATCATCCCACTTGCCCCAGACTTCACGGACTCGGAGGGTCCCAGTGTTTACCTTGTGTGGCACACAAAGATTGTCATGATAGAGGGTTTGTTAAATATGCCTTCCACGGACACTTCTGAGGAAGATTAAGCACCTACTTAGACATTTCGGGAGAAGTTAGAACTTCTACATGGATTTTACCTCTGTACTCTGCCTTTGAAACCAGACTTCCACCAGAGCTGGACAGAGACTTTACCCAACTTGACTCTAAGGCCAAGAAGGATCCCTTCGTCCATCTTCCAAAAAGGATTTACGTGAATTTGATCAAGTAGCTACATCATCAGTCAAGATTATGCTACATTCTAAGATGCCTAGCGTTTAGAACAATCGACAAAAAAATACATTATCAGACAATAAAGGTATAGTTTTTTGATGACGTAACAATTGAATGACGTTATCCCGTCACTGCGCCATTCTAGTGTGCCCCCTCGTAATCGAACCATTTTACATTACGTCACAATGTAAGCGACGTCACGATGCATGTCAGTTGTCATCGCCTCGTACGGCCTCCTACAGTAAACTACTCCGTTGCATCCCATTTCTTGGTATGCAGTTGCTTCACGCAGCTAACATCACTGGTGGAAACATTACATTTATGTTTTACGACCGTTAAAATGTGTCAATTCGACTCACAAGTTTTCAGCGACACGGTAACGTTCGCAATGTTTACATTCCCACAATGCAATCGTGGAATGTCCCTTGACTACTCAGCTTCATCTGGATGTACTGATCTAAACTTACGTTGGTAGTAGAAATGCGACATTCATATTGCCCCATATGGTTTACGTTAATGACAGATGTAATTAAAATAATTCAGAGAAGATATTTAATCCGAACGTAAACTGTCATCAAACTGTTATCATTTGTTTTTTTCTGGTAACGTTCGTCTTAACGTAGGGGGGCAGACATATCAATAGAACAGCGCGCCAGTAAGCCCTGTGCGAGCATTCTTAATTTAGGCCACCGACAACGTCGTTTGTTTTCTGCCTTAATTTAATCGTAATTATCCTTAGAAAGAATTAAATTTAGCATCTTAGAAAAGATGTAAAGTTTGCTCTACCCCAATGTGTTTTGTAATAAAGTATAGTTTTGCCCTGAACTATTATAACATCAAAGCACTCGGACTAACGTCCTCGTGCTTTAATTATAATAGTTCAGGGGAAAACTATACTTTATTACAAAACACATTGGGGTAGAGCAAACTTTATTTCCTAACTAACTGGTTCGCTGTAGGGGTCCATGCTCTACTTCCACCTGTCTTCCAGGATTATTTCGGGAGTGATGAAGGACACTAAGTAGCTAGGTCAACTCATGAGGCCGCTTTAACACATTTGTTTCTCGATGTTTTTTATCAAGGAGTATTGGATGCCACTCAAGCTCAGGTGAATGCACTGGGTCATCTGACTCCCTGGAATGATTCCACCATTTAAGTTCTGTTAGGAATCTACCCGGAAACAGCCAAAGAACAGCTATTTCAACAATCCTTGGGTTCTTCAGCCACCTTTAACAGCCAATATCAGCAGGTAATTGAAGCTAAGTATGCTGCAACAATTAGCTTTGGATTCCTTTCAGCGATCTGCATTCATTGGGGCTTCGGACTCTAGATCCCAATCTTCGTCCACTCGTGATGTCTCCAACAACAACAAAGGTCATGGAAGAGGAGCTAGGGCCCTTTGTGCCTCCAGACCAGGCAGTATTAAGTATTGACTCAGATCATCAAACAAGTTCCTTACTTCTTTACCAATCAGATCTGCTTAGACACTTAGACACAGATTGCGGATTCACACTTCCAGTCATCCCCTCATCTGTTGGCATGATCACAGATCTCAAGATTCTCAACAAAAATCTAAGGTAACGGTTTGGACAAAATGTAGTAATGGTAATGAACTAAATTGTATTCCAACCTTGAAAGATTGTTTTAGTGTAGCCTGTTTTGACTTTAACTGTAAGACTACCATGTACTTAGAATATTGCTAGCTGCTAATATGTTGTCCAAACCTTTGTATTTGATGAATATTTGTTACCATCTCGCTGTTAACAAAAACAAGTGTTTGCCACTGATATGGCAATGTCCCCCGCCGCTAAAGAATGGAATACCTATATTTACTACTTTTTGGGGGGGTCACATACAAGATGCCTGAAATGACTGGTGTCTGCATAATCACCCAGTGTAGGCTGTTGGAGACTAATATTGCACCATAATATCAACAGCAAAATGATATCTATGCAGTGGCCTGTGTAGTATGACCATGTGTACAGTATCATAGTTGTTGCAGTACCTTTCAGAATTTAATCTTTTTCAAGTGTTTAGAGGGATAACATTCGTTTGTTACACTGATGTCCTTACCGTTACCAATAATGTTACTACTGTTACTAAAACTCAATTATTGATCGCTAAATGCTCTTTTCTTTGAATTATAAGTTATTTTTAAATCAAGACAGATATTTTCTATTCTTTAGAAGCTATAATTTGCCAAACATTTATTCACAAGTTTTATATTAAGGAAAACCCAGTTCTATGGATAGTCAACTTCTTTCTTGCAATGAGTACCTACACCGAAACGTCGCACTCATTGCAATAAAGAAGTTGACTATCCAATGAACATGGTTTTCTTTCATCTATACAACTTCTAAAATGCCTCTCAAAGAAAAAAAAGTTATATATTAATATAACAAATGTCCAAACCATTACCACAGCATGGAAGAAAACATGCCATATTTGTTACAAGTTACAATTTCTAATACACATTTTACTGTCTGTCCAAAATAGGGTTAACAGTTGAAGTAAATGACATCATTATTTCCTGTCATGTTACCTGTTTCTATGTTGAATTAATTTGTTTGAGGTTTATGTCCATCCTGTTACCATTCCTGTCCAAACCACCATTGTCCGTTACTGGTGTTAATTGACTGCTCTAATTAATTCATGATAATACATGAAACACTCCTCTTTATGCTGGTGTCATCAAAAGATGTTCTGGGCTTAGTAGCAGATGTTTATTTCAGAACAAATTCACCTGTTGAAAGATACTTACATAATAATGTTTTAGAAATATGATATTATTTGTGATAAACAAATGAAAGATACAAAATTAGTAAAATCTAAATATTTTTTATATTTGTATACTTATCCTGCACTACTTACTTCCTGCACTTATTGCTTACGGCTCGAAAAGCGTGGCTTGCCAGACGATGTCAAAAAGACGTAGAACTGCAATCACTTCCTGGTCTCGGCTGCTTACTCGTCTGCGCATGCGTCACCGGAAGGTGACGTCAGCCACCTCAGATTATTGCCAGAAATCCCACAGATGGCAAAAGTAAGCGGGGAGGTAGCTGATAGCACAGGGTGATCCCTTATCATAAGTAGTGCAGGTTAAGTATACAAATATAAAAAATATTTAGATTTTACTAAATTTTTAACTAATCCTGCACTACTTACTTCCTGCACTTTATCCGACAGCCTGGAAGGTGAGCGTGTCATCTGAGGGATCGCCGCTTTACGTAATAGCAGCCAGCTCAATCCATAATCCCGTGCTCGAAGCGTTAATAACGCCTATAACAGAGAGCGAATTAGCGAAAGTGACGATCAGGTAGCGGTAATTCCAAATAAGACTGGGCGCCTTAAATGAAAAGAAACCACTAATTTTAAAGCGGGTGAAGCTTAAGGAATGCAGTAAAAAGCATGGACTTGAAAAAACAAGGATAACTCCTTAACTGACATACCTAGTTGTTTCTGAAGAAAAACAACTCATTCCCCACATGGTGGTCCGTGGGAAGGAAAACACAAGGCAGGAGGGTCACTTTCTTCGGGGAATGGCGAGTTGCTGAGCAACCACCAATGGTCCGAAGCTGTGGACATCGTTAACGTCCTTGACAGCCATGTCACGCAAATAATGACTGGCAAACACTGTGTCCGACCGCCAAAAACAACCTTGCATAATGGATGACACAGTGCAATTACTGTGAAGTGCCATAGTCGAAGCAAGTGCTCCAAGCCGCTTTATATGCCTGAAGAATGGTTGTTCTTAACCATAAGGCAATTGTGTTTTTGCTGACATCTGACTGTGACGCCCGGGACAGGGGAAGAAATAACCGTTTCCTTGTACCACGGAGGCCTTTGGTGCGATCAATGTAAGTTTTGAGCGCACAAATCGGAGCCAACAATAGATGATAATGGCGGGATGGAAAACTGTCGATCAGGTTGACCTGGTAGTTGATTTTTAGCGATGAAATCCCAACACAGACCTAAGTGCACAGAACCATGACGACGACGTTCAAACTTGATCCTAGTCACGTCAAGGGCGTGAACCTCACTCACTCTAGCCGCAGTCGCTAATGACAACAGAAAAGCCGTCTTCCTGGATAAATCAGCGAGGGAAGCGTTATCAAGAGGTTCATAAGGTGCACCACGGAGATGGTCTAAAACAGTGTTGAGATTCCATGCCGGCGGACGAAACTTCAACTTCTGGTCTTCAAGTCGGAATGAGCGAAGCATGGCCTGTAATTCTGGGATTTTGGAAATCCTTCTGTCAGTGGGAATCGCTAAAACAGAGCTAATTGCCGCCAAATACGTGGCAATGGTGCCTCCCTTCAGACGCCTGAACGTTTGGAGATAAAGTAAGAAGTCTGCTATGAACTGAGGAGACACTTTCAGCGGATCCTGCTTCCTGGTAACACAAAAGCGTTCAAACGACTGCCACTTGTCGTCATACAAATGTCTAGTAGAAGTTCTGTGCGCCGTCCCAATGGCTTTGGCTGCTCTAGCCGAAAAACCCTTAGCACTCAGTGCTTTCTGCAAATGGTCCATGCGTGCAGATTGAATCGGTCTGGAGCCGGATGCGGAAGACAGCTGTGAGGGTGCACGAGAACGTTCCTCCACGTGGGTAGAGGCAAGGGATCTCCTACCACTAGACTTTTTAGAACGGGAAACCAGTTCCTGGCCGGCCACCAAGGCGCGACCAAAATCAGTCGTAGGCAAGTTGTCTACTTGACTTTTGTGAGAACTTTGGGTAATAGAACTGGTGGCGGAAACGCATACGCGTGAAGTCCCTCCCACGATAGGCTGAGAGCATCCACCGCCAAGCCGCTGGATCCGGGACTGGGGATACATACACTGGCAGTTGATGGTTTTGGCTGGTGGCAAACAGATCTATGTTTGGAGAACCCAGTGCGTGACTTAGGAGAGTGAAGGCCTCCTTGTGTAGCATCCACTCCGTGGGAGCAACTCTGTCGGTCTCGAGAGAGCGCCTGCTAGTATATTACGCGGCACCCGAATATGCCGAACTCTCAACAGAATGTGGAGATTGTCGACCAGTTGAAAGAGCGAAAAGTCTGATCGAGGAGAAGCTGTGGCGTGTCGACCCTTGCCTTCGTATGTACCATATGACCGTGGTGTTGTCTGTGGCCACTAGAAGACAAGTTCCTCGTAGTCGATGTGCCCAATGATGAATAGCGAGGATCACGGCCTCCAACTCCAGACTGTTTATATGCCAGTTGCTGTGTTGACCCGACCACAGGCCGGAGGCTGTCTGGTCGTGTAAGTGAGCACCCCAACCCTGCAGGGAGGCGTCCACGAACAGTTGGCAATCCGGAGGCTGCTCTGTCAAAGAGACTCCTCCTAAGACGTTCAATGGGCGAGTCCACCAAAAAAGATAGTGATGTAACTGAGGTGGAAGGCAAAACCGTTGATGAACGTCTGCCCGACGAATGTATGGTTGAAGAAAGCGCTGCAGAGGACGAAGTTGAAGACGCCCTCTGCTGGTAAGATCCTGCGCCAACGTCAACAATCCCAGAAGCGACTGCCACTCTCTGAGGGACAGAGGTTGGGAGAGCGCGACGGAATCAGAGACTGAATCTTGTCCCACCTGTCCAGAGGAATCTGAACTAGGTTTTTGTCCGTCTGGAAATGGCCTCCGATGAATGTCAGAGTGTGAGTCGGGACAAGCTCCGATTTGTCCAAGTTGACCAGCCACCCTAGTTGGCGCAACAGACGAAGGGTGAAATCCTGTTGTTGTATAAGAAGTAGACGGTCTAACAGGTGCATAAGGCAATCGTCCAGGTATGGGTCGAAATTGATGCCCCTCAAATGAAGATACCGGGAAATAGGAGTTGTGATACCTGTGAACAACCACGGGGCCGTTGAAATTCCAAATGGGAAGACAGCCCATTGGAAATGTTGAGTGTTGAAAATAAAGCGCAGGTACTTCCTGTCGCTGGGGTGTATTGGAACATGGAGGTATGCATACTGTAGGTCCAGGCTGATGAGGAAGTCGTTGACGCATACCATAGATTTGAGGTATTCGAGGGACGTCATTCTAAAGTGCGGAGGACGTTCCAGGAAATTCTGGTTGAAATAGGACAGATTGTGAATCATCCTCATTTTCGCGGACCCTTTCTTCGGCACTAAGAATATAGGAGAATAAAACCCTGGTGTTATGATGGGTTTCCGGGAGTAATTCGATGGCTCTTTTCTCCAACAAAATCGCTATGTTCTCCGCTAGAAGGTCGTGTTGAACCTGAGAGTGATTGTGCCGGAGCGGGAACAGTGTCAGAGGTGGATCGGAGAGGAGGGGGAGCCGAAACCCCTGCCTCAATATATCGGTGATGTATGGATCCTCTAGGATGGACCAATTTTCCCAAAGATCCCTATTCTCCAACCTACCGTGTAGGATAAACTGGGGCGACTGGAGGTGGGAATGTCCAGTCGTCGCGCGTCCCTCACTTCACTTGCCCCTCGCCCCGTCGCCCTGGGCGAACAGCACGGCGACGCTGATATCCACCCTGTCTGATCTAGGCTTGGCACCGCCTCCCCTGCCACGAGACGGCGCTGAGTTTCTGGCACGCCGAACAGACGGTCGCCGAGGCTGGTAGGTGTTGGATGACGTGGAGGAAGGGCGTTGTCCCTTTTGAAACGCTTTCAAGGCAGTCTCCCCTTTGGCAAAATCACACACCTGCCGATAAACGTCATGAATGGCATCGTTAAACAGTGACGACGATGACCAGGGTTGGTGGAATAATTTCCGCTGAAATTCCGAATCCCATGAAGAAAAGGAGAGGAAGCCTTGCCGACGTTGGCAAGCGCCGACCTAAGGTGCTCACGCAGGTCAGTGATCACTTTGCCCTGCCATAGCATCATAGTTGTGAGATGATCCAGTCAATCCGGATTTATTTCCTTAAGATCCTGAGTGATGGCATCAGTCGCTGACGCCAATGCCGATATAGGGCGGAGCATACGCTTAAGCTCTAAGTCCAAAGCCGCGACCCTTGTATCCTGAACTTTATAGGAGGAGACAGAGGAAGAGCCTGTCACACGTTTCATTTCCTCATCCACCTTAGTCACTGTCTGGGCAAAGTCCAAGCCATGAATAGGATAGTCATCACGCCGTACTCTAGGCGCTTTAATAGTTGGGTTGAGAGACATCCCCGCGAAATCTTCATCAAAGGTAGAGAGAATCTCTCTGACCGCCTCATGTGTTGGCAACATTAAGGAAGGCGAGTCCCAAATAGTAAGGGACTTTGCAACATCAGGTCCGGGTGAAGGGACTGAGACTATTAAACGATCAGCAATCCAGTCAAACACGTGATCAAAGCCAAGGTGATTAGAGCCCATGTCTTCCTCATAGTCTGGGGCAAAGTCTCTCTCAGAGGACGGTGAACGAAACGGCAAAGGGGAACGGCTACGTGCAGACGGCGCCTTTGCAGAAGACGCCTTACTCGAGGTCTCGACCTATGTTAAGCCTGCCGAAGACGTGGGGCGCAACGGAGACGTTGGCGTGAGGCACAGGAGCAGACACAGTCGACAGGATAAGCACCGATGCTGGAGGAGGCAGAGGTGCCGTGAATCGTCGGAGGTGGCAAAGGTGGCAAAGCTGGAGGCGCCGTAGGGGAGAGGCGCCGATGTTGCTGGTGGCATAAACGGCATAGGCGCTGATGTACCGGCTTGACCTGATAGTAAAGTCAAAGAGAGTGCTGGCGTGGACACATCAAACTGCTGGTGGCCGTATGGCGTCTGCATCATAGGCGCTTTGAGGCATTGGAAACCCCGTAGGTGGTTGATACGCATAAAGCCCTGCCCCGGGAACACTGGCTGGGGTGTCTGACACGCGAGCGCAAACTGCTGGCCCATCTGTCGTTGTGGAGACAACATCGGCAACAGCATAGGAGGTGAGGGCGCCAAGCCCCGGCGCCAGGCGCCGACAGTCCAAGCGGCGACGAAGCTCAAGCACCGGTAGCGCCCGGCATAAACGCTGTAACACCGGTGACATAAGCGGCGAAGTCATCATCTGAATGGGTGGTGACAGAGCACTCGTTGACACAGTGGGCGCTGCAACACTTGATGTAGACGTAGTGGTCGTCAAGACCGGCGTTGAAGTAGTAGACATACTCTTTCGTCTCTGTTGTCCCAGGCGCTTCTTAGAAATCAGGAGATAAACGGAGAAACTCTTGGGTGATAGCACAGCGCAGCTGGCACATTTATGGCCAGGGGTACATTGAGTAGTACAATTCAAACATCGGGGATGAGGGTCTTTACGAGACTTCCCACCCCGACAATGTATACAACTGGCGCTGTACATAGATCTGCAATGAAGCAGAAAACCCAGTAAACGCACATACAAAGTAATGAATATAACAGCATAGTTGAGAACAAAAGTCTCAAAACAACTGAAGGTTTAAGAGACCATAATACAGGCACAATAAATATACCACTATTATATGGTATAGTATATAAGCCTGAACCAAATGAAACACAACGACGTGATCAAATACGGTGCTAAGTGTTGTAATGGCGAAGTGAAAGTGTGATGATGGGACCGTGTATAAACGAACGACATCACTACACAGAACTACTGAATGACAAAGAGAAAAGTGAAAGATAATACCTTCACTTCTCGTAGAGGTACAAAAACAAAATACACACAAAGTCAGTCTTTATTAAAGCTTCACAAAATATAATCCCGTAGGATACAAGTTGAGCTGGCAAACAACACGTCTAACGAGGCGTGCGAAAAGCAATAATCTGAGGCGGCTGACGTCACCTTCCGGTGACGCATGCGCAGACGAGTAAGCAGCCGAGACCAGGAAGTGATTGCAGTTCTACGGCTTTTCGACATCGTCTGGCAAGCCACGCTTTTCGAGCCGTAAGCAATAAGTGCAGGAAGTAAGTAGTGCAGGATTAGTTAAAAATTAACACTTTAAAGATTCATGATAACAGTTTTCACCTTCAAGTTTGATTAAGTTCAAAATCTTTATTCTGATTAAGAAGTGGTAATGGTCAGGACTATCCTCCCCCATATCAATTACTTATGTATCAATTAAATGGTTAGTTAGTACATTTGAGTGTTTGAGACTGTATTTTAATATGAATTGATTCAGGTTTGAGGAGTTTGTTTTCACTGTAGTAAAGAATTGAAAATACTACCAATTTGGAAAATGACCCCCTATAGTTTAGTCAAACTTCCTACTATGTCAATGGTTCAAGATAGTGCCTTATATATTTATCCCAATTAGATATAAACCAGCAAACATATGTGTATCACCATATGTATATATATTGAGGAGTTTAGGACTCGCAGTTCCAAGGACAAAACTGTTTCTGTGTTTCAAGAGAAAGAGGGAACATGTGAGACTATTTGAGAGGGGAGGCGGCAATGTAATTAGTACAATTACACCTCAGTTATTGGTAGACAATCAATAATACATGGCAACAGCCTCATACAACCTAATACAACCAGTGGTAATCCGATTAGGTCTTGGAACATGACAGTCACTGAAATAGATACAGCTGAACACAACGAATTGTACAACCAGAAATAGTCCTGAAAGAATTACTGGTATTGACATAACCGATATAGGTATTGCTGGTAACAGTCTCAGGGGGAACAGGATTTGTTTTATTGTCGACAACAGTCTCAGGGGGAATAGTACAGGATTTGTTATATTGCTGGCAACAGTCTCAGGGGGAATAGTACAGGATTTGTTATTTTGCTGGCAACAGTCTCAGGGGGAATAGTACAGGATTTGTTTTATTGTTGACAACAGTCTCAGGGGAATAGGACAGGATTTGTTATATTGTTGACAACAGTCTCAGAAGGAATAGTACAGGATGTTTTATTGTTGACAACAGTCTCAGGGGGAATAGTACAGGATGTTTTATTGTTGACAACAGTCTCAGGGGGACTAGTACAGGATGTTTTATTGTTGACAACAGTCTCAGAAGGAATAGTACAGGATGTTTTATTGTTGACAACAGTCTCAGAAGGAATAGTACAGGATGTTTTATTGTTGACAGTCTCAGGGGGAACAGTACATGGATTTGTTTTATTGTTGACAACAGTCTCAGGGGGAATAGTACAGGATGTTTTATTGTTGACAACAGTCTCAGAAGGAATAGTACAGGATGTTTTATTGTTGACAACAGTCTCAGAAGGAATAGTACAGGATGTTTTATTGTTGACAACAGTCTCAGGGGGAACAGTACATGGATTTGTTTTATTGTTGACAACAGTCTCAGGTGTATTCCAGTTCAGAAGATGGTGATGGTGATTCACAGATGAGGACCAGCTCAGTGATGACCCTTTGGTGTATTCCAGTTCAGAAGATGGTGATGGTGATTCACTGATGAGGACCAGCTCAGTGACCACCCTTTGGTGTATTCCAGTTCAGAAGATGGTGATGGTGATTCACTGATGAGGACCAGCTCAGTGATGACCCTTTGGTGTATTCCAGTTCAGAAGATGGTGATGGTGATTCACTGATGAGGACCAGCTCAGTGATGACCCTTTGGTGTATTCCAGTTCAGAAGATGGTGATGGTGATTCACTGATGAGGACCAGCTCAGTGACCACCCTTTGGTGTATTCCAGTTCAGAAGATGGTGATGATGATTCACAAATGAGGACCAGATGATGAAAGCTCAGTGACAAGTCGTTTAATGTGTTTCATTTTCATGAACATTTAATTTCAATGCAACAGTTTGAATTTTAAAAAAGTTCTCCCAATTTTTAATAGCTATGTTGAAAAGATGATTGAATTTGTCCATGGAATAAGATTCTTTCCATTAAAAGTGAAAAAGAATGAAGTTTTGTTGTATCTTACCTCCTCTTGAATTTAATATAAAGCCAATTTAAGCAAATGAAATGGGTAAAATTCAAAATTAAGCCCAATGCTTAAATACAACGATTCCCAGTACTCCTGTTTGCTGCTGACATCATGCTTACAAACATAGTAGCAGCAGCCAAGTAAGCCATAACCTCTGTTATTCAAGACATTGCCTTGTGATGTCTGTGAACGGAGTTAACATCCTCTACACAGTGAATGTCATCGTTGTCGGTAACTGAGTGGATTTAGCATTCTCAATATAACCGTGGGTACAACTAGTTTGGGCATTAAAGTCACCTATGATGGGAAAATCGGTTTTGTGTTGCAATATGTCCTTTCAAGAACACAAAAAATATCTTCTGAAGAATACACACTGGTGTTAGTTCGGGATTAGTACACAAGAGCTGGAACTAACGTTTCACACAATATTTCTATTTTCAAGCCTATCTAGCCATGTAGACAGTACCACAGTGTTTCCACAAAAATACTACAAGTGATTACATACAGCCATGTAAACCATACCACAGTCTTTCAACAAACGTACTACAAGTGATTACATACAGCCATGTAAACCATACCACAGTCTTTCAACAAACGTACTACAAGTGATTACATACAGCCATGTAAACCATACCACAGTCTTTCAACAAACGTACTACAAGTGATTACATACAGCCATGTAAACCATACCACAGTGTTTCAACAAACGTACTACAAGTGATTACATACAGCCATGTAAACCATACCACAGTGTTTCAACAAACGTACTACAAATGATTACATACAGCCATGTAGACAGCACCACAGTGTTTCAGCAAATGAAGTACAAGTGTAGAAGTGAGCACAGCTCACATACCCCTGCTTCCCACGTTGGGACATGGAAATGACTGATATTGATACATATAATGTGACAAGGATTAGCAGCTCACAAGACTTTCCCCTTGACTCTACTAAAATACATGTTAGATAATTGTTTTGCCATGTACTGATTACAGTAATAATTTATGGAAACATTATTTTTTGTGTTTTCCGTGGAAACCTGACATACAATTGAACTTGTTGCACACAATGAAGTGGACGTAGATGAAGATTGTTATTTTTTAGCACATGGCATATCTGTGGGTCATGATTAACTTGAGTATTAAGTTTGGTGAACCTAGCATGTATAGTTTCGATGATATGCTGTGGCCAGGTAACCATCAAACACATTTTGCACCAAGTCATGTTTCCATGGAAACAACAACAAAACAAATTCTGAAAAACTTTAAAATAGCAAAAGGCACATCAATGGGTAAAGATTAACATGTGTGTGAAGTTTGGTGAACCTAGCATGTAAACTTTAAGAGATATGGTCCGGACAAAACCATCAAACACATTTGGCACTAAGTTGTGTTTCCATGGAAACAGCAAAAAACAAAATTCTGAAAAAAAATTAAAATAGCAAAAGGCACATCAATGGGTAATGATTAACATGTGTGTGAAGTTTGGTGAAACTAGCATGTAAACTTTAAGAGATATGCTCCGGACAAAGTTTCGGGACGGACGGACGGACAGACGGACAGAATGAACGCTATATACCCCCGTTACTTCTTAGCGGGGGTATAACAAGTAATTACATATAGCCATGTAGACCATACCACAGTCTTTCAACAAACATACTACAAGTGATTACATACAGCCATGTAGACCATAACACAGTGTTTCAACAGACTTAGTACAAGTGATTACATATAGCCATGTAGACCGTAACACAGTGTTTCAACGAACATGGTACAAGTGATTACATATAGCCATGTAGACCGTAACACAGTGTTTCAACGAACATGGTACAAGTGATTACATACAGCCATGTAGACCATTTCACAGTGTTTCAACGAACACGGTACAAGTGATTACATACATCCATGTAGACCGTACCACTGTGTTTCAACGAACACGGTACAAGTGATTACATATAGCCATGTAGACCGTAACACAGTGTTTCAACGAACACGGTACAAGTGATTACATATAGCCATGTAGACCGTAACACAGTGTTCCACCATGTAGACCACAGCGACACGCGAACACGTACAAGTGATTACATATAGCCATGTAGACCGTAACACAGTGTTTCAGCGAACCGACGGTGTACAAGTGATTACATACAGCCATGTAGACCGCCATATTCCACAGTGTTTCAAAGCCATCGAACACGGTACAAGTGATTACATATAGCCATGTAGACCGTAACACAGTGTTTCAACGAACACGGTACAAGTGATTACATATAGCCATGTAGACCATAACACAGTGTTTCAACGAACATGGTACAAGTGATTACATATAGCCATGTAGACCGTAACACAGTGTTTCAACGAACACGGTACAAGTGATTACATATAGCCATGTAGACCATAACACAGTGTTTCAACAAACATGGTACAAGTGATTACATACAGCCATGTAGACCGTAACACAGTGTTTCAACGAAAACGCAGTACAAGTGATTACATATAGCCATGTAGACCATAACACAGTGTTTCAACGAACACGGTACAAGTGATTACATACAGCCATGTAGACTATTCCACAGTGTTTCAACGAACACGGTACAAGTGATTACATATAGCCATGTAGACCGTAACACAGTGTTTCCAAACCATAACACAGTGTTTACACAACCACACGGTAACAAGTGATTACATAATGCGACACGAACCATATAGCCATGGTACAAGTGATTACATATAGCCATGTAGACCATTCCACGAGTGTTTCAAATGAACATATAGTATGTAGTGATTACATATAGCCATGCCATGTACACCGTAACACAGTGTTTCAACGAACACGGTACAAGTGATTACATATAGCCATGTAGACCATTTCACAGTGTTTCAATGAACACGGTACCAGTGATTACATATAGCCATGTAAACCATAACACAGTGTTTCAACAAACACGGTACAAGTGATTACATACAGCCATGTAGACCGTAACACAGTGTTTCAACGAACACGGTACAAGTGATTACATATAGCCATGTAGACCATAACACAGTGTTTCAACGAACATGGTACAAGTGATTACATACAGCCATGTAGACCGTAACACAGTGTTTCAACGAAAACGCAGTACAAGTGATTACATATAGCCATGTAGACCATAACACAGTGTTTCAACGAACACGGTACAAGTGATTACATACATCCATGTTGAGTGTGCTGACACCTATTATGTGTGTAATGTATTCAGGTATATTGTTAAGAGGAATCATTTTTTCCTATTTTTCACCCTGTTTAACCTAAATCTACACAGAAATGTATTCACAAATGATATGTTCATTCTCAATTGAATTTTCTCAACGTAACTCCTTTGTATTCCTGCCTACAAAACAACAGCAACTGATCCTGATGACTTCAACATCTACATTATTTAGATACATCTTACCCCACCTAATGATCACTGACATGTGATGTAGTTGTTGATACATTTGATGACATGTTATTACATGTGACAAGATGTCATTATGTGTGATAAGGATGTTATTACATGTTACATATGATTTCAATGAAGATGTTTGTGACACACATGGTGATGAACTTTCTTACCTGGCACTTGGCTGTGTAGATGGCAGACCTCGGAAATCAGTAACCTTAGAAAACCGCCGTCGATGTTTGCATCTATGCATGATCGACTACATGAAGTCCTAGGTTACACTGTATTATAACATGTCAGAAACTGTCAGTTTCCTAAATATATCTAGTTCATAGTCTAGTTTCCTCACAAAGTCCCTTTAACATCAACGTCCCGGATTGCCAATACATAATATTACCATGATCTTGGTTTAGGAGTGTATTCAGAAAGAGTTTATTAAAAATTTACTAAAAGATTCAGTTGTCTCCATGGTAACACATTCACTGTATCGCTGGCAACACATATATACCCAGTGCGTGGGAAGACAGAGATGTAGCAGAAGGATTCATTCATTAATTTTTCACAAAGGACTTTGTCTTTCACATTCCTCTATCTTACACTCTAAAGCTATAATGAATTGAAATGCTTCTGATGACAACATGCAACATTCTCCTCCATGTCTCATGTGGTAACACCTCATGAATTTCTTAATCCTGAGTCATTTATCTGGAGGTCATTTCTCATTTTGATAATTCAAATGGTTAAATATACTCATGTCAATAATGGTTGTCACCCCTTCAGTTTAAGTACTTGGCTGGGGGTGTCACCCCTTCAGTTTAAGTAATTGGCTGGGGGTGTCACCCCTTCAGTTTAAGTACTTGGCTGGGGGGACAACCACTGTTGGCATGAATATATCTTTAAATCACAAAATGTCCTGGTAAGAATCCAAGCCTACAGAAATCTCTACCTAGATAAGTATTTATAGGGAATGAAGTGCTACCAGCCTCAAGCCTGAGGGGTGAGGGCCACCTTTACTCAGGCTTGAGGGCCACCTTTATTCAGGCTTGAGGACCACCTTTATTCAGGCTTGAGCACCACGACTCAGGCTTGAGGGCCACCTTTACTCGGGCTTGAGGGCCACCTTTATTCAGGCTTGAGGGCCACCTTTATTCAGGCTTGAGCACCACCTTGACTCAGACTTGAGGGCCACCTTTACTCAGGCTTGAGGGCCACCTTTATTCAGGCTTGAGCACCACCTAGACTCAGGCTTGAGGGCCACCTTGACTCGGGCTTGAGGGCCACCTTTATTCAGGCTTGAGCACCACCTAGACTCAGGCTTGAGGGCCACCTTGACTCAGGCTTGAGGGCCACCTTTATTCAGGCTTGAGGACCACCTTTACTCAGGCTTGAGGGCCACCTTTACTCAGGCTTGAGGGCCACCTTTATTCAGGCTTGAGGCACCACCTTGACTCAGGCTTGAGGGCCACCTTTACTCAGGCTTGAGGGCCACCTTTATTCAGGCTTGAGGACCACCTTTACTCAGGCTTGAGGGCCACCTTTACTCAGGCTTGAGGGACCACCTTTATTCAGGCTTGAGCACCACCTTGACTCAGGCTTGAGGGCCACCTTTACTCAGGCTTGAGGGCCACCTTTATTCAGGCTTGAGGACCACCTTTACTCAGGCTTGAGGGCCAGGCTTGAGGGCCACCTTTATTCAGGCTTGAGGGACCACCTTTATTCAGGCTTGAGGACCACCTTTGAGGGCCACCTCAGGCTTGAGGGCCACCTTTACTCAGGCTTGAGGGGCCACCTTTATTCAGGCTTGAGGGCCACCTTTACTCAGGCTTGAGCTTGAGGGACACCTTGACTCAGGCTTGAGGACCACCTTTATTCAGGCTTGAGGCACCACCTTTATTCAGGCTTGAGCACCACCTTGACCTTTACTCAGGCTTGAGGGCCACCTTTATTCAGGCTTGAGGGCCACCTTTACTCAGACTTGAGGACACCACCTTGACTCAGGGGGGGCTTGAGGGCCACCTTTACTCAGACTTGAGGACCACCTTTACTCAGGCTTGAGGTCCACCTTTACTCAGACTTGAGGGCCACCTTTACTCAGACTTGAGGGCCACCTTTACTCAGGCTTGAGGTCCACCTTTACTCAGACTTGAGGGCCACCTTTACTCAGACTTGAGGGCCACCTTTACTCAGGCTTGAGGGCCACCTTTACTCAGACTTTAGGGCCACCTTTACTCAGACTTGAGGGCCACCTTTACTCAGGCTTGAGCACCACCTTGACTCAGGCTTGAGGGCCACCTTTACTCAGACTTGAGGGCCACCTTTACTCAGACTTGAGGGCCACCTTTACTCAGGCTTGAGGACCACCTTTACTAATAATAGTTATAATAATGTCCATTTGTATGGCGCTGTATCCACACACTAGCTGTAGTGTATGCTCATGGCACCCCATGTGTACAGCTAAAACTGCAGCAATGGTACAAGTCATTCGTAATATTTCCTGAACAGATGGGTCTTCAATGAAGATTTGAATGAGTCAAGGGTGGTTGCTGTTTTGATGGTTATGGGAAGACTGTTCCACAGTGAAGGAGCAGCATAGGTGAATGATCTGTGACCATAGTTCTTGAGATGGACAGGGGGTGTTGTTAGGAGGAACTGCTGGTGTGACCTCAACTGTCGTGGTGGTGTGTACACTGAGGTGAGTTCAGAGAGGTACTGAGGCGCTAGGTCATGTAGACATTGGAACACAATGGTCAGGGTCTTGAATTTGATTCTGGCTTGAATGGGCAACCAGTGAAGAGACTTTAGGACAGGAGTTATGTGAGATCTTTTAGATGTTAGGCATACAATGCGGGCTGCAACGTTTTGGATTTTCTGGAGTTTTTTCAAGTGTTCAGAGCTGAGTCCAAACAGAATGCTGTTTGAATAGTCCAGTCTAGATAGAACGAGGGACCTGACGAGAGTATGGGCTGCATCTGTTGTTAAATTATGCCGAATGTTACTGATAGCTCTCAGGTGGAAGAAGCAGATTCTTGAAAGATGATTGAGCATCAAGTGATAAGTCCAGAGCCCCGTTCCTCAAAGCGATCGTAGCGCTAAGATGATCATAACTCCTATACTTTAACCTAGACTTACGACTATCGTAGTGCTACGATCGCTTTGAGGAACGGGACCCTGGTCTATGAACACTCCAAGATCTTTCATGGATTGAGCTAGGGTAATTTCTGCAACAGCTATTGTGATTTTCTCAGTTGTGATTTTGTTCAGACAATGTTTATTGGCAACAAGCATAGCTTCTGTCTTATCATCTGCCTTTACTCAGACTTGAGGACCACCTTTACTCAGCTTAAGGACCACCTTTTCTCAGCTTAAGAACCACCTTTACTCCGGCTCGAGACCACCTTTACCCAGGACTGTGGATCACCATGGAATCCACCTTTTATCAGGTTTGGAGAGGGGAGGCTCCCTTTTGCTTGTTAGCATTTTACATACCTCACTTAGACTCTATCATAGAGTAGCATTATTCATACAGTTTATATAAATACAAAAATTCATTATCAATTATTACCACTACAAGATATACATAAGGATTCAGATATTAGGAAAAGATAAACATAGAATAGAAGTCGGTTCTGTGCTGTATTACTTTACTCTTGCTTGACAACAGTATAAGAATCTACACTGAAACGTTGCATCATAATAAAATAAAGAAGCTGTTATCCATGAAGTATTATAGTTTTCTTATTATTCATCAACTTCTAGAATGCCAAACAGATCAATAGTTAGGAAATCAAAATGTTAGTCAGTAGGATTTTCGACTCTCCCAACACAGGTTAGCTCTAGCCCTCAGCCTAGAGGGTTGTACCAATTCTCTGTGGCCAAGACCAATGTTATTCTGTTCTTGTCAATAAAATTGTAATTAGCTTCTTGCGACTTCCGACTCTTTGCTGAGTTAATTCCCCACAACCAGACCAGCACGCCATTTAGAAGGGGTTTCACCAGGAAACCTCAAGCTCATTGGGACCCAACACTGGCCCATAATGACACACACAAGAAGGAAACACGGAAATATCATCAACTGTAGCCATTGGATATGTACAAGAGACAATATTTTTTAGCAGGCAGAAATGTTTTGTAGTAAAATTCCAGGCAGGCCAGTAAATCTCCACAGTCACTGGCCCAACTAGCTAGTGAATTTTCAGGGGGCCATTTTAAAATATACTTCCCATCAACAGTTTAGACTCACTGAAAACACTCACTATACGTTATGAATATATACATATATGGTTGATCGAAGATTGATTTCTGCATTAACTTGGTGGAACCAACTGCAAACCTTCTGCAGATGAATTGCACGAGGATCATGCATCAAATTGCGGAAAAGCATGTGAACAGCTGCGTTTTGTTGTAAAATTTTGTTCAGATATGGCCAATTTCCACTGAGTTTTATCATTTCTTGAACTCATGACAATAATCTTTTCAACTGTACGAATTTGTTTACCTTTAAACAGTATGGAATATTTTGCGAAATTTAGTTTAGAACAGTTGCCTGAAGTAAGTGACTATATTTACACTACTGAGTCTAAACTTTTGATGGGAAGTATATATCACTCTGTCCGACTTGTTATTAGTTATAACACACTTTTAAATCATGCAAATTATGGCCTGATAAAAATGTCGATCATATAAGCAGCTTAATGATAAAACTTGTGTCTACATTTAAATATCGGACTAGTGAATTACTTTGTGGGCAAGTAACTTTCAGTGAGTGAGTATGGTTTGACGCCGCTTTTAGCAATATTCCAGCAATATCACAGCGGGGGGACACCAGAAATGGGATCACACATTGTACCCATGTAGGGAATCGAACCCGGGTATTCGTCATGAAGAGCGAACTCTTTAACCACTAGGCTACCACACCGCCCCCAGTAACTTTCAGACATAGCTAGCCCGACTGCTTAGTAAATTTGGAAACTATTTCGCACACTGATCTTTATAAAGATATAACCTGATATTACTCCTACTTGTTCGGTCCGGTATTCAACTTTCCAATACAGACTTTAGTCAGTACATCAAATGACTGGTTTTACAGATTGACTAGGTTTAGACCTATGTATCGTGTACATACATGGATATTTTGGAAATATATAATGGTTGTATTCCATACATGCTAATGTAACTGTGGCTATACAACATCTATGTATAGTATTTTTATTTATGCAGGATAAATCACTACATATCAGTGGGAATCATTCAAGTCTGCATTCCTGAGACGAGTGCAGATCTGGACTACCTTGTAGAACTCCATTCAGAATTAAACCCTACAAATATGTCCTTATGATTGAGAAGACAAAGAGTACAATTCAACATCAAATATCAATCAAATATATTCATTACTGAATTTATTGCAACAAATGATAAACGAAATGTACCATAAACTTGTTACTGAGGCAGCTGCTGCCATATATGCAATGTCAATCTAAGGGAAATAACTCTCTCAGGCTCACACTGAATTAACAGGAAACCCATAACAGACCAACCATACAAACGGTGAGCAAATCCACCAAAACAGAACAAATATCAGATGTTTGATTGGCATTTTAGAAGATGATATTTGATGAACATAGAGATTTTTTCTGGGTTACATCTTCTTTTTATTCTCGAGTACAATTTCAGGGCTTGTTCTGGCCCCATCATCAGGTAAACTGAACAGTAACTGTTAACTCTGGCCGTGACGTCACAATGCTTATGACGTCACAATGCTATGACGACGCAATACATGTGGTGGTCAATAGATACAGATGACATGGCTCATACAAAATTGTTGATTGATTTAGAAATGTACAGAGACGTATTTATAAATGTATAGAATGTAAAGTAATAGCAGTGTATACAAAGAAATTATGCTTTATACATGGGAACAGTGACGAGGGTAGGGTATTGTCTTATTGTTTTATGTACCATGCATTTGGGAGGTAGACACCCTGGTCCCTGTTTATTGCTGGTTTTGTGCGTTTGATGAAGATAGCTTCAATCAACTTGCGTTTTTGCCAGGCACTGATGTTTTTGAGAGGACTTCAGTTTCCCAGTCAATTTCATGATTGGGATTATTCATAATGTGTTCAGAAACTGCAGATTTTAGATCTGATTTGTCCACTGAAGTTTTGTGCTCTTTCACACGTGTAGCTACTGGTCTGCCTGTCTCACCAATGTAGATGTCACCACAGTCACATTTCAGTTTATACACACAGCCTTTAGGGTTGGATATAGCGTGATTGCACCCCTTACCATTTGCACGTAGCAAAGTTTTAAGGGTTTTGCCAGATGAGAAAGTGGTGTCAATGCTGGCCATTTTCTTTAGGAGTCTGCTGACTTGGTGGCTGATGGGCCCAACATACGGGATGTTGATGCGGATGGGAGATGGTTCAGGTTTCGGAGGAGGCTGAACTTGATCTTGTAGTGTTTTCTTTATGGTGGTTTCTACAAGGTTCTTTGGATAACCATTGTATGTGATGACATTTGAGGAAATTGCTCTGGGTACTTCACCATTCCAACCACTATGTTGGCACAGTAAAGTTGATGACACGTTCTCTATCCTAGACAACCATCATGATCCCAATGCACTCCTAGATCACCTCAGCAATCAACACCCTAGAATTAAGTTTACGATGGAAACAGAACAGCATAACAACCTCCCTTTCTTGGACATCGCCATTGACAACTCAAACAACCAGCTCATCACGTCGGTCTATCGGAAACCTACCCACACAGACCAATATATTCACTATCACTCAAACCACCATCCCCAAATCAAGAGAGCAATTGTTGCCACACTTGCGAGACGCCAGCGAAAAAAGATTTGTAGCCCTGACCTACTGCAACAAGAAACAGACCACCTGATGACAACATTCATCACATACAATGGTTATCCAAAGAACCTTGTAGAAACCACCATAAAGAAAACACTACAAGATCAAGTTCAGCCTCCTCCGAAACCTGAACCATCTCCCATCCGCATCAACATCCCGTATGTTGGGCCAATCAGCCACCAAGTCAGCAGACTCCTAAAGAAAATGGCCAGCATTGACACCACTTTCTCATCTGGCAAAACCCTTAAAACTTTGCTACGTGCAAATGGTAAGGGGTGCAATCACGCTATATCCAACCCTAAAGGCTGTGTGTATAAACTGAAATGTGACTGTGGTGACATCTACATTGGTGAGACAGGCAGACCAGTAGCTACACGTGTGAAAGAGCACAAAACTTCAGTGGACAAATCAGATCTAAAATCTGCAGTTTCTGAACACATTATGAATAATCCCGATCATGAAATTGACTGGGAAACTGAAGTCCTCTCAAAAAACATCAGTGCCTGGCGTAAACGCAAGTTGATTGAAGCTATCTTCATCAAACGCACAAAACCAGCAATAAACAGGGACCAGGGTGTCTACCTCCCAAATGCATGGTACATAAAACAATAAGACAATACCCTACCCTCGTCACTGTTCCCATGTATAAAGCATAATTTCTTTGTATACACTGCTATTACTTTACATTCTATACATTTATAAATACGTCTCTGTACATTTCTAAATCAATCAACAATTTTGTATGAGCCATGTCATCTGTATCTATTGACCACCACATGTATTGCGTCGTCATAGCATTGTGACGTCATAAGCATTGTGACGTCACGGCCAGAGTTAACAGTTACTGTTCAGTTTACCTGATGATGGGGCCAGAACAAGCCCTGAAACGTTGTACTCGAGAATAAAAAGAAGATGTAACCCAGAAAAAATCTCCAAGAACAAATATCACCAAAATAGGAAAATATACTTCCAAAACTGCAACAGTTTCCTCTCATACTGAAACAAACACATCTGTAATGGAAAACTAATTGCATGAAATGAAAACAAAACTCGCATATCAGGTGCAAGAGCGTGCAAGTAGCATCCCCAAACTGCATGTTTTCTCCTGTCTTCCACTCAACTCTCATCACTCCCCAACTGTGCCACACTGATTTATAGGTCTTCTTTGAGCAAAATATGAAGTGATATCAGATTTTGTAGTGATATTTTATTCTCTTCATTTTAGATAATGTTTAAGAAATTTATGTACTATGTTCAAAGCTAAAAATCTTATTGTAGTTGTATTTGTTAATGTATTGGTGGATAACAGATTGATATTGACTATGAAAGCAAGTGGTATGTTAACACTCATTATCACCTGATTCACTTAATGTGCAAACAGCAAGGAACATTTCCCTGCAAGTCACCCCGAGAGTGGAGAGTAAGGAGACATCAGCATTTGTAATAGACCATGACAATGTTTTGTCCTAACATTTAAGCCCACAGCTAGACTTTGTCAATATAATTATGTCATGTACAAATTAAGCATTACTTATTGCTCTGGGTGACTGTTGGGGGGGAAACAACTATTGCGATAGAGATAGTCTATTGCGAGTATTTTTCTCCTTGAATTGTCTCATTTGAAGTCATTTCCCAAATAGATGTATATGAAATAAACACAAGCTAAAGTAGTTTCAGTCTCTTGTAATAACTGCCAAGAAACCTGAAACCCAGATCAAGTAAACAGTTAAAACATAAATTTATTGTTATTCACAATTTCAAACTCTGATTGTAACAGGGGCAGATAACTCTAAATCAAAGAGAACCAATCTGGTACTTCCTGCGCTGCTCATTTAACAATGGAAGTCAATACTGAACTGTCGATAGTCACACATACTATCAATGCATCGATAGTTTTTCGTTTCTACCATCGATTAATTGCTACTGGAGACAATTGCATTCCATCGATAGTTTGATGCATTGTTCCAGCACTACTTATTGCTACTGCCATTGAATCAACAGATTCATCTTCTACTGCCGTTGAATCAACAGATTCATCTTCTACTGCTGTTGAATCAATAGATTCATCTGGTACTGCCACTGAATCAATAGATTCATCTGGTACTGCCATTGAATCAACAGATTCATCTTCTACTGCTGTTGAATCAATAGATTCATCTGGTACTGCCACTGAATCAATAGATTCATCTGGTACTGCCATTGAATCAACAGACACATCGGTACTGCTGTTGAATCAACATATACATCTGGTACTGCCACTGAATCAACAGATTCATCTTCTACTGCTGTTGAATCAATAGATTCATCTGGTACTGCCGTTGAATCAACAGATTCATCTGGTACTGCCGTTGAATCATAAATTCATCTGCTACTGCCGTTGAATCAATAGATTCATCTTCTACTGCTGTTGAATCAATAGATTCATCTGGTACTGCCGTTGAATCAACAGATTCATCTGGTACTGCTGTTGAATCAATAGATTCATCTGCTACTGCCACTGAATCAATAGATTCATCTTCTACTGCTGTTGAATCAATAGATTCATCTGGTACTGCCGTTGAATCAATAGATTCATCTGGTACTTCAATTCAATCAACAGATACATCTGATACTTCAATTCAATCAACAGATAATGATTTATGTTACTGCCATTGAATCAACAGATACATCTGGCACTGTGATTGAATCAACAGATTCATTTGGCACTGCCATTGAATCAACAGACACATCTGATACTTCAATTGAATCAACAGATACATCTGCTACTGCCATTGAATCAACATATACATCTGGTACTGCCACTGAATCAACAGATTCATCTGGTACTGCCATTGAATCAATAGATTCATCTGGTACTGCCACTGAATCAATAGATTCATCTGGTACTGCCATTGAATCAGCAGATACGTCTGATACTTCAATTGAATCAACCGATTCATGTTACTGCCATTGAATCAGCAGATACGTCTGATACTTCAATTGAATCAACCGATTCATGTTACTGCCATTGAATCAGCAGATACGTCTGATACTTCAATTAAATCAACAGATTCATCTGGTACTGTGACTGAATAAACAGATACATTTGGCACTGCCATTGACATTTCCATACCTATTGCTATTCAACATGCGGAGGCCAAAACAAACTTGTATGCTCAACAGCACAAGATACAATTGAAATCTGACAGTAAAACTGAGTTTTCATGACACATAATTTGTTATACCAATATCTTATTGTGACTATTGAAATAAGAAGTTGTGTAAAACATTATGAACAATACTACTTGTGTATCTCAATTCTGTATATAGTAGACTTGTGAAGATCTGGGTTAGATTGGGTCTTCAGCATCCCATGCTTTTCATAAGAGGCAACAAACAGGATTGGGTGGTCAGGCCTGCAGATGTCATCGTATCCCAACTGTGAAGATCGATGCTCATACTGTTGATCACTGAAACTTTCTGGTAAAGACTCAATTATTTACAGACTGACACCACATAGCTGGAATTTTGCTGAGTGCAACGTTAACCAACCAACCAACTGTATATAGTACAATCATAGGGCACACAATACAACAGCAGCTCAATATATCATTACTCTCCTGCTTTCTTCTTAGATTGAGGGGGCGGTGGGGTAGCCTAATGGTTAAACGTTGGCTCGTCACGCCGAAGACCCGGGTTCGAATCCCCACATGGGCACAATGTGTGAAGCCCATTTCTGGTGTCCCCCGCCGCGATGTTGCTGGAATATTGCTAAAAGCGGCGTAAAACCAAACTCAGTCAGTCAGTCTTAGATTGAGTCCAATATGCATGTTTTCTGACTCTGGGCAAACACAGTGTCTATAATGTGTCAACATTTTTTTTTTTCATATTTGAAAGAACATTGAAATCAAATAATATTAACAGACATGATGAGGAAACTTGTATTTGTACAGCTCTGGGCCCCGACATATTCACAGTCAATCAACCTCATTACCGCTGGAATAAACAGGTTTGTTGTTGGAACTCAGAAACATATAATGAACTAGGACAGAAACTGACTAAAAACACAACAAGCCCTGGAGGCTAGTGGGACTGTTTTTCTGCTCGCCCTGCAGAAGGTTAAGAATCCTTAATAAATAAGGACACTTTCAAATTTCAATTATTACAGACAAATGTGACACATGTCGAGTTAGGTAAACAATTGAGAGGATGAAATATAATTGTGTTGCTTAACGCCGCATTCAGCATAAAATTTGTATAGACTGTGTGTGAAATGTACAGCCCCCCCGGTTGGTAGACTTAATGTATTTAGCTGAGGGTAATTACTGCTACATCTTTGTGTTGATTCACAGGGTGGAGCAGTGTGTATCATAGTAATAACATCTGTCTACTACATCTTTGTGTTGATTCACAGGGTGGAGCAGTGTGTATCATAGTAATAACATCTGACTACTACATCTTTGTGTTGATTCACAGGGTGGAGCAGTGTGTATCATAGTAATAACATCTGACTACTACATCTTTGTGTTGATTCAAAGGGTGGAGCAGTGTGTATCATAGTAATAACATCTGACTACTACATCTTTGTGTTGATTCACAGGGTGGAGCAGTGTGTATCATAGTAATAACATCTGTCTACTACATCTTTGTGTTGATTCACAGGGTGGAGCAGTGTGTATCATAGTAATAACATCTGACTACTACATCTTTGTGTGTTGATTCACAGGGTGGAGCAGTGTGTATCATAGTAATAACATCTGACTACTACATCTTTGTGTTGATTCACAGGGTGGAGCAGTGTGTATCATAGTAATAACATCTGACTACTACATCTTTGTGTTGATTCACAGGGTGGAGCAGTGTGTATCATAGTAATAACATCTGACTACTACATCTTTGTGTTGATTCACAGGGTGGAGCAGTGTGTATCATAGTAATAACATCTGACTACTACATCTTTGTGTTGATTCACAGGGTGGAGCAGTGTGTATCATTGTAATAACATCTGACTACTACATCTTTGTGTTGATTCACAGGGTGGAGCAGTGTGTATCATAGTAATAACATCTGACTACTACATCTTTGTGTTGATTCACAGGGTGGAGCAGTGTGTATCATAGTAATAACATCTGACTACTACATCTTTGTGTTGATTCACAGGGTGGAGCAGTGTGTATCATAGTAATAACATCTGACTACTACATCTTTGTGTTGATTTACAGGGTGGAGCAGTGTGTATCATTGTAATAACATCTGACTACTACATCTTTGTGTTGATTCACAGGGTGGAGCAGTGTGTATCATAGTAATAACATCTGACTACTACATCTTTGTGTTGATTCACAGGGTGGAGCAGTGTGTATCATAGTAATAACATCTGTCTACTACATCTTTGTGTTGATTCACAGGGTGGAGCAGTGTGTATCATAGTAATAACATCTGACTACTACATCTTTGTGTTGATTTACAGGGTGGAGCAGTGTGTATCATTGTAATAACATCTGACTACTACATCTTTGTGTTGATTCACAGGGTGGAGCAGTGTGTATCATAGTAATAACATCTGACTACTACATCTTTGTGTTGATTCACAGGGTGGAGCAGTGTGTATCATTGTAATAACTTCTGACTACTACATCTTTGTGTTGATTCACAGGGTGGAGCAGTGTGTATCATAGTAATAACATCTGTCTACTACATCTTTGTGTTGATTCACAGGGTGGAGCAGTGTGTATCATAGTAATAACATCTGACTACTACATCTTTGTGTTGATTCACAGGGTGGAGCAGTGTGTATCATAGTAATAACATCTGACTACTACATCTTTGTGTTGATTTACAGGGTGGAGCAGTGTGTATCATTGTAATAACATCTGACTACTACATCTTTGTGTTGATTCACAGGGTGGAGCAGTGTGTATCATAGTAATAACATCTGACTACTACATCTTTGTGTTGATTCACAGGGTGGAGCAGTGTGTATCATTGTAATAACTTCTGACTACTACATCTTTGTGTTGATTCACAGGGTGGAGCAGTGTGTATCATAGTAATAACATCTGTCTACTACATCTTTGTGTTGATTCACAGGGTGGAGCAGTGTGTATCATAGTAATAACATCTGACTACTACATCTTTGTGTTGATTTACAGGGTGGAGCAGTGTGTATCATTGTAATAACATCTGACTACTACATCTTTGTGTTGATTCACAGGGTGGAGCAGTGTGTATCATAGTAATAACATCTGACTACTACATCTTTGTGTTGATTCACAGGGTGGAGCAGTGTGTATCATTGTAATAACTTCTGACTACTACATCTTTGTGTTGATTCACAGGGTGGAGCAGTGTGTATCATAGTAATAACATCTGACTACTACATCTTTGTGTTGATTCACAGGGTGGAGCAGTGTGTATCATAGTAATAACATCTGACTACTACATCTTTGTGTTGATTCACAGGGTGGAGCAGTGTGTATCATTGTAATAACATCTGTCACTTCTTCTGCTTGAAATAAGTACAAAACTCAGCCAAACAAAGCCCAGCACACTAGTGAGTGGTGAAGAAAGAATCAGGAAATCTGAATTGTGAAATCACAAGTTTCATGTTGCTGTTTGAAAATGTATCTGCTTTTGTTGATTTTGAACATTTTCACCAGTGTTGATTCAAGAGTGCTCACTCCTGACCACTGGCTATCATCCTCTAACATGGATCAGCTGTTCAGCTTGAGCCATCAGGTTGACACCACAAATGACCATTTCTCAGTCAGAGATAGAACTTCAAAACATTGATCCCATCTCTGGTCTATTCTGAAACACCATAAAGTAAACTATGTATGTGAGTCTAACAGTGGATGTAAAGGAGGGCACCATCAAACACGATGGAGTTACTGCTGCCAACAATATGTATGTGAATCCAAGAGTGGATGTAAAGGAGGGCACCATCACACACGATGGAGTTACTGCGGCCAACACTATGCATGTGAATCTAAGAGTGGATGTAAAGGAGGGCACCATCAAACACGATGGAGTTACTGCTGCCAACACTATGCATGTGAGTCTAACAGCGGATGTAAAGGAGGGCACCATCAAACACGATGGAGTTACTGCTGCCAAAACTATGCATGTGAGTCTAACAGCGGATGTAAAGGAGGGCACCATCAAACACGATGGAGTTACTGCTGCCAACGCTATTGTATGTGAATCTAAGAGTGGATGTAAAGGAGGGCACCATCACACACGATGGAGTTACTGCTGCCAACACTATTGTATGTGAATCCAAGAGTGGATGTAAAGGAGGGCACCATCACACACGATGGAGTTACTGCTGCCAACACTATGTATGTGAATCCAAGAGTGGATGTAAAGGAGGGCACCATACCACACGATGGAGTCACTGCTGCAAACACTATGTATGTGAATCTAAGAGCGGATGTAAAGGAGGGCACCATCAAACACAATGGAGTTACTGCTGCCAACACTATGTATGTGAGTCTAACAGTGGATGTAAAGGAGGGCACCATCACACACGATGGAGTTACTGCTGCCAACACTATGAATGTGAGTCTAAAAGTGGATGTAAAGGAGGGCACCATCAAACACGATGGAGTTACTGCTGCCAACACTATGAATGTGAGTCTAAGAGTGGATGTAAAGGAGGGCACCATCAAACATGATGGAGTTACTGCTGCCAACACTATGAATGTGAGTCTAAGAGCGGATGTAAAGGAGGGCACCATCACACACGATGGAATTACTGCTGCCAACACTATGTATGTGAGTCTAACAGTGGAAGTAAAGGAGGGCACCATCAAACACGATGAAGTTACTGCTGCCAACACTATGTATGTGAGTCTAAGATTGGATATAAAGGAGGGCACCATCAAACACGATGGAGTTACTGCTGCCAACACTATGTATGTGAATCCAAGAGTGGATGTAAAGGAGGGCACCATCAAACACGATGGAGTTACTGCTGCCAACACTATGCATGTGAGTCTAACAGCGGATGTAAAGGAGGGCACCATCAAACACGATGGAGTTACTGCTGCCAAAACTATGCATGTGAGTCTAACAGCGGATGTAAGGAGGGCACCATCAAACACGATGGAGTTACTGCTGCCAACACTATGTATGTGAGTCTAAGAGTGGATGTAAAGGAGGGCACCATCACACACGATGGAGTTACTGCTGCCAACACTATGTATGTGAGACTAACAGTGGATGTAAAGGTGGGCACCATCAAACACGATGGAGTTACTGCTGCCAACACTATGTATGTGAATCTAAGAGTGGATGTAAAGGAGGGCACCATCACACACGATGGAGTTACTGCTGCCAACACTATGTATGTGAGTCTAACAGTGGATGTAAAGGAGGGCACCATCAAACACGATGGAGTTACTGCTGCCAACACTATGTATGCGAGTCTAAGAGTGGATGTAAAGGAGGGCACCATCACACACAATGGAGTTACTGCTGCCAACACTATGTATGTGAGTCTAAGAGTGGATGTAAAGGAGGGCACCATCACACACAATGGAGTTACTGCTGCCAACACTATGTATGTGAGTCTAAGAGTGGATGTAAAGGAGGGCACCATCAATCACGATGGAGTTACTGCTGCCAAACTATGAATGTGAGTCTAAGAGCTGATGTAAAGGAGGGCACCATCACACACAATGGAGTTACTGCTACCAACACTATGTATGTGAGTCTAAGAGCGGATGTAAAGGAGGGCACCATCAAACACGATGGAGTTACTGCTGCCAACACTATGTATGTGTGAGTCTAAGAGTGGATGTAAAGGAGGGCACCATCAAACACGATGGAGTTACTGCTGCCAACACTATGTATGTGAATCTAAGAGCTGCCCATCAATCACGATGGAGTTACTGCTGCCAACACTATGTATGTGAGTCTAAGAGTGGATGTAAAGGAGGGCACCATCAAACACGATGGAGTTACTGCTGCCAACACTATGTATGTGAGTCTAAGAGTGGATGTAAAGGAGGGCACCATCAAACACGATGGAGTTACTGCTGCCAACACTATGTATGTGAGTCTAAGAGTGGATGTAAAGGAGGGCACCATCAAACACGATGGAGTTACTGCTGCCAACACTATGTATGTGAGTCTAAGAGTGGATGTAAAGGAGGGCACCATCACACACGATGGAGTTACTGCTGCCAACACTATGAATGTGAGTCTAAGAGCGGATGTAAAGGAGGGCACCATCAAACACGATGGAGTTACTGCTGCCAACACTATGAATGTGAGTCTAAGAGCGGATGTAAAGGAGGGCACCATCACACACGATAGAGTTACTGCTGCCAAACTATGAATGTGAGTCTAAGAGCTGATGTAAAGGAGGGCACCATCACACACGATGGAGTTACTGCTACCAACACTATGTATGTGAGTCTAAGAGTGGATGTAAAGGAGGGCACCATCAAACACGATGGAGTTACTGCTGCCAACACTATTTATGTGAATCTAAGAGTGGATGTAAAGGTGGGCACCATCAAACACGATGGAGTTACTGCTGCCAACAATATGTATGTGAATCTAAGAGTGGATGTAAAGGAGGGCACCATCACACACGATGGAGTTACTGCTGCCAACACTATTGTATGTGAATCCAAGAGTGGATGTAAAGGAGGGCACCTTCAAACACGATGGAGTTACTGCTGCCAACACTATGAATGTGAGTCTAAGAGTGGATGTAAAGGAGGGTACCATCACACACGATAGAGTTACTGATGCCAACACTATGTATGTGAGTCTAACAGTGGATGTAAAGGAGGGCACCATCACACACGATGGAGTTACTGCTGCCAACACTATGAATGTGAGTCTAAGAGCAGTGTTCACAAATAGCATCTGACCCTCTGACAAATCTGGCAGATTTGCCAACGGTCTGACAGTAGTCTACAACCCGCCAGCCCCAGTGTCTGACTGTATATTTCACAATGACTTTGACTGAAGTTGTTTGCTGTTTATAAATCTTATGTTTGTTTATAATTTCAATGGCAATTATAAGAAATGTTAAATCTGAAATGTGTGTTAATTTTATTCTATGGGTCCTGTGAATTTTCAATGGGTCAGACAGACATCTGAAACTTACAGGACCCAATGTCCTGTTACATTGCAACACCATTCATGAACACTGTTAGAGTGGATGTAAAGGAGGGCACCATCAAACACGATGGAGTTACTGCTGCCAACACTATGTATGTGAGTCTAACAGTGGATGTAAAGGAGGGCACCATCAAACACGATGGAGTTACTGCTGCCAACACTATGTATGTGAGTCTAAGATTGGATGTAAAGGAGGGCACCATCAAACACGATGGAGTTACTGCTGCCAACACTATGTATGTGAATCCAAGAGTGGATGTAAAGGAGGGCACCATCACACACGATGGAGTTACCGCTGCCAACAATATGTATGTGAGTCTAAGAGGGGATGTAAAGGAGGGCACCATCAAACACAATGGAGTTACTGCTGCCAACACTATGTATGTGAGTCTAACAGTGGATGTAAAGGAGGGCACCATCACACACGATGGAGTTACTGCTGCCAACACTATGTATGTGAGTCTAAGAGGGATGTAAAGGAGGGCACCATCACACACGATGGAGTTACTGCTGCCAACACTATATGTATGTGAGTCTAAGAGGGGATGTAAAGGAGGGCACCATCAAACACGATGGAGTTACTGCTGCCAACACTATGTATGTGAGTCTATGTATGTGAGATGTGGATGTAAAGGAGGGCACCATCAAACACGATGGAGTTACTGCTGCCAACACTATGTATGTGAATCCAAGAGTGGATGTAAAGGAGGGCACCATACCACACGATGGAGTCACTGCTGCCAACACTATGTATGTGAATCTAAGAGCGGATGTAAAGGAGGGCACCATCAAACACGATGGAGTTACTGCTGCCAACACTATGTATGTGAGTCTAAGAGTGGATGTAAAGGAGGGCACCATCACACACGATGGAGTTACTGCTGCCAACACTATGAATGTGAGTCTAAAAGTGGATGTAAAGGAGGGCACCATCACACACGATGGAGTTACTGCTGCCAACACTATGTATGTGAGTCTAAGAGTGGATGTAAAGGAGGGCACCATCAAACACGATGGAGTTACTGCTGCCAACACTCTGTATGTGAGTCTAAGAGTGGATGTAAAGGAGGGCACCATCACACACGATGGAGTTACTGCTGCCAACACTATGTATGTGAGTCTAAGAGGGGATGTAAAGGAGGGCACCATCAAACACGATGGAGTTACTGCTGCCAACACTATGTATGTGAGTCTAAGATTGGATGTAAAGGAGGGCACCATCAAACACGATGGAGTTACTGCTGCCAACACTATGTATGTGAATCCAAGAGTGGATGTAAAGGAGGGCACCATACCACACGATGGAGTCACTGCTGCAAACACTATGTATGTGAATCTAAGAGCGGATGTAAAGGAGGGCACCATCAAACACAATGGAGTTACTGCTGCCAACACTATGTATGTGAGTCTAAGAGTGGATGTAAAGGAGGGCACCATCACACACGATGGAGTTACTGCTGCCAACACTATGAATGTGAGTCTAAAAGTGGATGTAAAGGAGGGCACCATCACACACGATGGAGTTACTGCTGCCAACACTATGTATGTGAGTCTAAGAGGGGATGTAAAGGAGGGCACCATCAAACACGATGGAGTTACTGCTGCCAACACTATGTATGTGAGTCTAAGAGTGGATGTAAAGGAGGGCACCATCAAACACGATGGAGTTACTGCTGCCAACACTATGTATGTGAGTCTAAGAGTGGATGTAAAGGAGGGCACCATCACACACGATGGAGTTACTGCTGCCAACACTATTGTATGTGAATCTAAGAGCGGATGTAAAGGAGGGCACCATCAAACACGATGGAGTCACTGCTGCCAACACTATTGTATGTGAGTCTTAGAGTGGATGTAAAGGAGGGTACCATCAAACACGATGGAGTCACTGCTGCCAACCCTATGTATGTGAGTCTAAGAGTGGATGTAAAGGAGGGCACCATCAAACACGATCGAGTCACTGCTGCCAACACTATGTATGTGAGTCTAACAGTGGATGTAAAGGAGGGCACCATCAAACACGATGGAGTCACTGCTGCCAACACTATGTATGTGAGTCTAACAGTGGATGTAAAGGAGGGCACCATCAAACACAATGGAGTTACTGCTGCCAACACTATGAATTACACCACTAACCAAACTGACCAGTTGAATGTTGATAATAATCAAAGTTCTTTCACCTTCAACTTTGGCCAACATAATAAATGGCTGGTGGGGTAGCTTGGTGGTTAAAGTGTTTGCTCGTGACACCAAAGACCTAGGTTTGACTCTCCACATGTGTGAAGCCCACTTCCTGTATCCCCCACTGTGAAATTTGCTAGAAATATTGCTGAAAACAGCACAAAACCACACACCCTCCCTCCTCTGGAACAAGGCCAACCATATCCAGGACATTGAGTGGGATACCAACATGTGGCTGACAGGAGTTCAAGAGCTGAGTTAAAACAACTTATACCAGATGGTTTCAACATAGTACAGAACATCAGGTGCTCCAGGAAAACAGATGGTGTTGCAATTTCTAACAATCTCCTACCATCAAACATGTTAAGTCCAAATGAAAGTACCTGACCGTATGTTGGGCAGTGCCATGCCAGGACTAGCTCTAGTCTATCCACTAACCACCTTCCAAAAAGACTAAACTCTCAAAACATGACAACTTTAATGGAAATTTCTGATGTTCTTGAATGCACAACACTTCAACCAGGTCAGTGATTGCAACAGTCACGTTGACAGTCGGACTACAGAAACCTTCTGCGATTTACTTAAAGGTCACATGCAACGTAAAACACAACTTTGCAGATTCTGATACCTTTCGGTATGGACTTACCGAAACAAATCGTCAAAAATGCAAATTCAATTTATAAAGTTGAAAAATAACGCGATGAAAAAAAACGGGCGAAATCGGAGTTCAAACGTTTCACTAATTTTCCCCCGACTTTTCGGGGGAAAACTGGTTTCAACAGCTGGGCTGCGCTCATAGCACGTGCGCAGTGAAATAGGTTCGCGCAGCTTGGAAGCGGGTTGTCCGGTGAATACTCGGTGAAGGCTTTGGTGTGAGCTATTTTCTAATGTTTTGTTGATATCTCACAGGCGCGAGCTTTTTATGTTATGACAGTAAATAAACTGTTTATATAATTTCATTTGTCTATTTCACCACACGTTCTTCTTACCGAATCACTTTCTCAGTTCGATACTTGAAAGCAATGTCATTATTTAGCGTTGACAGAATTTGTAACTGTGATATAGATATGTTGTTGTCACAGACAAAACTCAATGTCTTGTTTTATTGACACCTGTGTGTCTGCCTGCCTGT
Organism: Haliotis rubra; assembly: GCF_003918875.1. NCBI lineage: Eukaryota > Metazoa > Mollusca > Gastropoda > Lepetellida > Haliotidae > Haliotis > Haliotis rubra. Next base: position 58,831 of record NW_025765165.1, on the reverse strand, counting down.
CTGCTAATGACAATATTCAATACACAGCTGCTATCACTGACCACATGCAATTTCAACTTAACACCTATCAGGCTATACACCATAAACAAAATGCATTGATTTATGACCCGAGTTCGGTCTCTGTCACATTATGTAATTACACAGACAGGCAGGTGTGATACTTGAACACATGACATGTTATGATGTCTGTTGATTGTAAAATGTTATACACAAAAAATGAGCATGTATTTACAAAACCCAAAATCTCTATATATACACACACAATGAGCCGTGAGGGGAATCTGCAAACGAACCAGCCGTTACACTTGAGTGCACACCCACCCGCTCTGACTGGGTTCGGTATCCCGGCTGCTTCGTTTCTTGGGAAGTAAACCCAAGTACAAAATATTGCACTTTTGATTTGCAATTGTACGCTTATAATTTTGTTTATATGTTTTTTCATAACCAGCAATGTATATTATGTGTCACGAATAAGTGATAATTGTGTTTTAATTATGTTTGATTTTTTGTTTGCTTGTGACCTTTAACCTTCAAACTTAAGCAGTACATAACTGGTGCCACAAAATTGGTTCGTCTACACTTTGCTTCTCATCATCACTAAAGACAATGACAGCAATGTGGAGGTTGTAGACGTAATTGACAAAGAGTTTACTCAATACCTAGGGCTGTGACTAACTTGCAATACCAAGATCACTGAAGAAATCAGTCAGCTTTAGGAAGTCCAAGAATAATGACGTCAATAATCTTCGAACACACTTGAATCTTTATCCACCATATCTGACGATAAAGTAGCCTCAGACACAAGAACACAGCCCAATATTTTGGATAAACTTGCCACAAGAAAGTTAAGTTGCAGTGGCTTCAAACTGAAAGGTACAATGATGAAGTTCATGAAACACAAAATATTTGCCATTAAGCAGAGAATAATATGCAGACCCAATCAAAGTTGGCGATACACCACCACCTCTATGGACATGCAGATAGACCGCAACTCTACGGGCTGGCAGATATACTACCTCCTCTATGGACACGCAGATACACCACCTCCTCTATGGACACGCAGATATACTACCTCCTCTATGAACATGCAGATAGACCACACCTCTACGGACAGGCAGATATACTACCTCCTCTATGGACACGCAGATATACTACCACCTCTATGGACATGCAGATAGACCACACCTCTATGGACAGGCAGATATATCCAGTGATCAAGAGCATGAGCATCGATCTGCGCAACTGGGAACCGATGTCATGTGTCAACCGATCCCGTTAGTCGCCTTTTTACGACAAGCATGGGTTACTGAAGGCTCATTCTATCCCGGACCTTCACGGGTAGGACAGACACATACACAGTCAACTCTATGGACAGACAGATACACCACCAAATCTATGGACAGATAGGAAATGGAGGCCACCAGGTGTACTTGCTGATAAAGATTGGAGGGTTTTTCATCAGATTGTTTACATTCCTATCTAAAACATGTTTTGTGTTGGGCACATGAAAAACATTTGGCAGGTCAATTGGGTGTGAGCAAACGTACCCCCATCACCTATGCTACTATGATGACCTTGCTGAAGGCTCTAAAACTGGAATGGTGAAGCTGATATTTGTCTCTGATTTGGTTTACCAACCATTCAACACACATGCAGCTGTCCAGCAAATAGACAGCTTACAACCATTTTGCTGAGCAGATGCAGATCCAGTTTGCTACGTTCTGCTGCACCATGATACATACCCCATCACCTACACTACCCAGCATTGCTCGTCTTGGTCCATTGCCTGAAACCAAGCAAGGCAACCAGTACATGCAAGCTACTATCATGTGTGTTCCCACAAGGTTTCCATGGGCTATTCCTTTACGGACAAATTACAGCTACCGTCATTATCAAGGCTTTGGAAAAGGTTTTAACTATGTTCAGTTTACCTAAGACTATTCCGACAGCTCAAGGCTCTATGGTGTAATCTAGCAGGCTGTGCTAGCATCCAGAATCTCAAGTACCTCTAGACAGATTCCATCAGACTTAAGAATATGATAAGGATTTACTGTTTTGAGACTGAGGAAGACAGGGAAGAAAGCATGTATTTGTTGTTGTTTGTAGAGAAGGAGTCAGTAAGGCTTCATGGACCTTACCCTTGAAGGAACAGTGGCTTCATGATAGGTCTGAAATCAGTTTGTTGGACTATGTTTCATCATTTGGATCAGGTTTTAGAAAGCTTGTGAAGTTGCTAGGGATAATTTGAAAGAATCCCTGGACAAGATGAAACTACATTTTGACAAAGAAGTGTCAGGACACAAATGTAAGTCCTGGCAATAAAGTGTTAAGTGGGCAACCTTTACGTGCTAAATACCATGGGCCCTATGTTATTGATATGTGAATGTACCCCGTGTGTTACCACTGTTCCACCTGTAGATAATGTATCAGATTGTCCTATTGATGAGAGATGTGACTTTGTAATTTTTGATGATGATGCTGACTATGCTAAGCTATGCAATTCTGAAATTTAAGCTGACTTAGATGTTAAGCTTGGTTATTTGCCATCTGAGTGAAAAGCTCAAATGTCAGGGATACTTCCAGAGTACACTCACTTGTTTCCTGATGCACCTGGCTGCACAGATTCAGTGTTTGCTGATGCACCTGGCTGCACAGATTCAGTGTGTCATGATGCACCTGGCTGCACAGATTCAGTGTTTCCTGATGCACCTGGCTCCACAGATTCAGTATGTCATGATGCACCTGGCTGCACAGATTCAGTGTTTCCTGATGCACCTGGCTGCACAGATTCAGTGTTTCCTGATGCACCTGGCTCCACAGATTCAGTGTGTCATGATGCACCTGGCTGCACAGATTCAGTGTTTCCTGATGCACCTGGCTCCACAGATTCAGTGTGTCATGATGCACCTGGCTGCACAGATTCAGTGTGTCATGATGCACCTGGCTGCACAGATTCAGTGTTTCCTGATGCACCTGGCTCCACAGATTCATTGTTTCCTGATGCACCTGGCTGCACAGATTCAGTGTTTGATGCCTGGCTGCACAGATTCAGTGTTTCCTGATGCCCTGGCTGCACAGATTCAGTGTGTCATGATGCACCTGGCTCCACAGATTCAGTGTGTCATGATGCACCTGGCTGCACAGATTCAGTGTTTCCTGATGCACCTGGCTGCACAGATTCAGTGTGTCATGATGCACCTGGCTGCACAGATTCAGTGTTTCCTGATGCACCTGGCTGCACAGATTCATTGTTTCCTGATGCACCTGGCTGCACAGATTCAGTGTGTCATGATGCACCTGGCTGCACAGATTCAGTGTTTCCTGATGCACCTGGCTGCACAGATTCAGTGTGTCATGATGCACCTGGCTGTGCAGATTCATTGTTTCCTGATGCACCTGGCTGCACAGATTTAGTGTGTCATGATGCACCTGGCTGCACAGATTCAGTGTTTCCTGATGCACCTGGCTGCACAGATTCAGTGTGTCATGATGCACCTGGCTGCACAGATTCAGTGTGTCATGATGCACCTGGCTGCACAGATTCAGTGTTTCCTGATGCACCTGGCTGCACAGATTCAGTGTTTCCTGATGCACCTGGCTGCACAGATTCAGTGCTTCCTGATGCACCTGGCTGCACAGATTCAGTGTGTCATGATGCACCTGGCTGCACAGATTCAGTGTGTCATGATACACCTGGCTGCACAGATTCAGTGTGTCATGATTCACCTGGCTGCACAGATTCACTGTGACCTGATGCACCTGGCTGCACAGATTCATTGTTTCCTGATGCACCTGGCTGCACAGATTCAGTGTGTCATGATGCACCTGGCTGCACAGATTCAGTGTTTCCTGATGCACCTGGCTGCACAGATTCAGTGTGTCATGATGCACCTGGCTGCACAGATTCATTGTTTCCTGATGCACCTGGCTGCACAGATTTAGTGTGTCATGATGCACCTGGCTGCACAGATTCAGTGTTTCCTGATGCACCTGGCTGCACAGATTCAGTGTGTCATGATGCACCTGGCTGCACAGATTCAGTGTGTCATGATGCACCTGGCTTCACAGACTCAGTGTTTCCTGATGCACCTGGTTGCACAGATTCAGTGTTTCCTGATGCACCTGGCTCCACAGATTCAGTGTTTCCTGATGCACCTGGCTGCACAGATTCATTGTTTCCTGATGCACCTGGCTGCACAGATTCAGTGTGTCATGATGCACAAAGCTGCACAGATTCAGTGTTTCCTGATGCACCTGGCTGCACAGATTCAGTGTTTCCTGATGCACCTGGCTCCACAGATTCAGTGTGTCATGATGCACCTGGCTGCACAGATTCAGTGTGTCATGATGCACCTGGCTGCACAGATTCAGTGTGTCATGATGCACCTGGCTGCACAGATTCAGTGTTTCCTGATGCACCTGGCTGCACAGATTCAGTGTTTCCTGATGCACCTGGCTGCACAGATTCAGTGTGTCATGATGCACCTGGCTGCACAGATTCAGTGTTTCCTGATGCACCTGGCTGCACAGATTCAGTATGTCATGATGCACCTGGCTGCACAGATTCAGTGTGTCATGATGCACCTGGCTGCACAGATTCAGTGTGTCATGATGCACCTGGCTGCACAGATTCAGTGTTTCCTGATGCACCTGGCTGCACAGATTCAGTGTTTCCTGATGCACCTGGCTGCACAGATTCAGTGTTTCCTGATGCACCTGGCTGCACAGATTCAGTGTGTCCTGATGCACCTGGCTGCACAGATTCAGTGTGTCATGATGCACCTGGCTGCACAGATTCAGTGTGTCATGATGCACCTGGCTGCACAGATTCAGTGTGTCATGATGCACCTGGCTGCACAGATTCAGTGTTTCCTGATGCACCTGGATGCACAGATTCAGTGTGTCATGATGCACCTGGCTTCACAGATTCAGTGTTTCCTGATGCACCTGGCTGCACAGATTCAGTGTGTCATGATGCACCTGGCTGCACAGATTCAGTGTGTCATGATGCACCTGGCTGCACAGATTCAATGTTTCCTGATGCACCTGGCTGCACAGATTTAGTGTGTCATGATGCACCTGGCTGCACAGATTCAGTGTTTCCTGATGCACCTGGCTCCACAGATTCAGTGTGTCATGATGCACCTGGCTGCACAGATTCAGTGTGTCATGATGCACCTGGCTGCACAGATTCAGTGTTTCCTGATGCACCTGGCTGCACAGATTCAGTGTGTCATGATGCACCTGGCTGCACAGATTCAGTGTTTCCTGATGCACCTGGCTCCACAGATTCAGTGTGTCATGATGCACCTGGCTCCACAGATTCAGTGTTTCCTGATGCACCTGGCTGCACAGATTCAGTGTGTCATGATGCACCTGGCTGCACAGATTCAGTGTGTCATGATGCACCTGGCTGCACAGATTCAGTGTGACCTGATGCACCTGGCAGCACAGATTCAGTGTTTCCTGATGCACCTGGCCTCACAGATTCATTGTTTCCTGATGCACCTGGCTGCACAGATTCAGTGTGTCATGATGCACAAAGCTGCACAGATTCAGTGTGTCATGATGCACCTGGCTGCACAGATTCAGTGTTTCCTGATGCACCTGGCTGCACAGATTCATTGTTTCCTGATGCACCTAGCAGCACAGATTCAGTGTTTCCTGATGCACCTGGCTGCACAGATTCAGTATGTCATGATGCACCTGGCTGCACAGATTCAGTGTGTCATGATGCACCTGGCTCCACAGATTCAGTGTTTCCTGATGCACCTGGCTCCACAGATTCATTGTTTCCTGATGCACCTAGCAGCACAGATTCAGTGTTTCCTGATGCACCTGGCTGCACAGATTCAGTATGTCATGATGCACCTGGCTGCACAGATTCAGTGTGTCATGATGCACCTGGCTGCACAGATTCAGTGTGTCATGATGCACCTGGCTCCACAGATTCAGTGTTTCCTGATGCACCTGGCTGCACAGATTCAGTGTTTCCTGATGCACCTGGCTGCACAGATTCAGTATGTCATGATGCACCTGGCTGCACAGATTCAGTGTGTCATGATGCACCTGGCTGCACAGATTCAGTGTGTCATGATGCACCTGGCTGCACAGATTCAGTGTTTCCTGATGCACCTGGCTCTACAGATTCAGTGTTTCCTGATGCACCTGGCTGCACAGATTCAGTGTGTCATGGTGCACCTGGCTGCACAGATTCATAGTTCCTGATGCACCTGGCTGCACAGATTCAGTGTGTCATGATGCACCTGGCTGCACAGATTCAGTGTTTCCTGATGCACCTGGCTGCACAGATTCAGTGTTTCCTGGTGCACAAGGCTGCACAGATTCAGTGTGTCATGATGCACCTGGCTGCACAGATTCACTGTTTCCTGATGCACCTGCCTTCACAGATTCAGTGTGTCATGATGCACCTGGCTGCACAGATTCAGTGTTTCCTGATGCACCTGGCTGCACAGATTCAGTGTGTCGTGATGCACCTGGCTGCACAGATTCAGTGTGTCATGATGCACCTGGCTGCACAAGTTCAGTGTTTCCTGATGCACCTGGCTGCACAGATTCAGTGTTTCCTGATGCCAGTGTTCACAAATAGCGTCTGACCCTCTGACAAATCCGGTAGATTCACCAACGGTCCGATAGAAGTCTACAACCCACCGGCCCCAGTGTCTGACTGTATATTTCACAATGACTTTGACTGAAGTTGTCATATGTGACATGTGACACTTGTTTGCTGTTTATTGCTGTTTATAAATCTTATGTTTGTTAATAATTTCAATGCCAATTATAAGAGATGTTAAATCTGAAATGTGAGTTTAATTTTATTCTATGGGACCTGTGAATTTTCAATGGGTCAGACAGACATCTGAAACTTACAGGACCCAATGTCCTGTTACTTTGAAACACCATTTGTGAACACTGGATGCAGGTGTAGGAGACACTCTGGCTGTTAAACAACATCCCTACCTGATGAATCAACATGTGTGGATCCAGAATGGGGGATGCACACAGCCCACACCCTACCAATTTGCTCGGTAAAAAAGTAAAAGTTGTTTTGGAAAGCTGTTATCAGGCTTTTGAGAAAATTAAAGTCATTCTCATGAATTCTGTTCTTCAAGCACCAAATGTCAAGAAACCTTTCAAATTGACCATTGTGTTGGAGCTGTCATGTTACAGGAAGATGCATCAGGCTTTGATCATCCTGTTTGTTATTTCTCAAGGAAAGTTCACAAACATCAAAGACATTATTCCACCATCGAAAAAACGCTGTTGCTGAGTTGTTACCTGTGCAGCAATTGGAAGTGTACCTTGGAACTACTTTGCTTCCTTTACAAGTACGCACTGATCACAACCACTGAAGAACACAAACACAAATGCTAGAGCTTGTCTTGATTTAGAGAACTCAAATATTAAAGTCAAAGACAACATAAAATCTGATGCATTAGCATGTATTTATATAAACATATTTCATGGTTAATTAACATGTGCACTGTTGTTATAAAATGCCAAGCAGGTTTTGTATTTTAATTAGAAAAGAAATTTTTTACTACGTTCAAACTTTCTGTCACCGAAGGGGGAGAGTGTTGTGCAACAATGTCTCACCTGTTGTTCACCTGTAGATTAAGTGAGGGATAGTGGAGTGTGAAAGTTAGATTGTGCTACAACCTTATAGGCCCTGAAACCAAGTAGCATGATCTAGAAAGTTCTATTCTAATCCATAATCACCTGCCTTTGAGACTATTGTGGAATTTCTTGGCTTTTTCTGGGGTATATAAAAAGTGCAAGTTAATATTGCCTTTGATTTCACATTACATTTCAAGTTACCAGGAGAACAGTGTATTATAATCAATATACCCATCCAGGCCCAGGTAAAAGTCACATTAATGTTAGCAGGGGGCCTGGGGCATAGCTACCATTATAAAAAAAAAAGTCCATGATTGCTGCTAAACAGGTTGGGCAAGCCCTCAATACTATCTAAATATAAAGCTTTGCAACCTATCCACGAAAAAAATGGCTTGCTACACGTCTGGTTAGTGATAGTGAAATATACTGTTATTGTCTTTACTGCAATAATCACTGCTCGTGATGAAACTGCCTCAGAATTCCCATAGCCACTCTACATTGTACTGCCATGGTGATCTTTATACTGAAATTGTAGGATTTGTGAACTCTCGCCCCTGCTTTGTTGTCTGTTGGTTTCGTGCAAAGTTCTCTTACTTGGGAATCCAAACGTATCAAGACTTTGTACTTTAATTTATTTATAGACAAACTTTCTGTGTGTGGGGGAAGAACCCAGTAGAACCCCGTTGTCTGCGAGTGTGAGCAGCTGCAGCAGTCTTACGAGCACCTACACTTTCTGTGTGATGCAACACACCTCGTTATACCACGTATAAGCTGATTTGACGATATGATTATGCTGGGAGTTCACACAGCAAAACACGGGACACCAGTAGGAGAACGACTACTCAAATCCCATTATCGCAAGCACAGAACAAACACAACTATACTTACTGGGGATTCTGATGTTCTCGCGGCAAGAAAGTTTCGTCGTCTGACGTCTTTATCAGTCCAAGAGTCCGATTTCCACTGCTCGTCTGCCTCTGACGTCCATGTTTACTCGGTGACTTTGACCTTGACCGACGTCGCACAGGCGCCGGAAGTGAAGACGATGTCGCCATTTCTGCCTTCTTGATTTCTGATTGGTCGATAGATCTTGGTTTACTGAAAGCAAATAGAAGTAGAAGTAAATTCATACAAACAAAAGCAGGCACGCAAGTATCGTTAGGTTGATTTTGATTAGTATGTCAGTTAGCTGAAGTCAATTTGTTCATCGTGAACCTCGTGAAGCGCTCGTACAATCACGCAAACATCCGAATCATATAAATGTATAGAGTATCAAGAGCGGATACAGAATTTTGGAGAAGGGGTTGGGGGGTGCACAAAAATCATGAAGACCAAAGGCTAGTATTTAAAGATGCATTTGATTGAAGATTTAGGAATCGACCATACATAATAACGAATATTTCTCGGTGCACACTATAACCACTCGCTATCAGTCGAACGGGAACAAGGAGAGGGTTTTGGGTTGCGGACTCGTCTGCCGTGTATGGCGCCGGGTACGTTTCTGTATATTTTGACTTTGTTTAGGGTACATTCCTGTATGTATACAGAAACGTACCTGGGGCACACATCTGTAGTACCGGTGGCAACAACAACCCTTTCAGCGCCAGTGGAGGCATCGCGCCATATGTGACGGGTTGAACTCTCCAATGGAATTTTCGGTAGCGTTATAGATCTGACTGACTAATGTATTCTGTTTCATATTGATGAATGTAGGATGAGATAACAGACGACTGATATATGCAGTATCTGTCAAAGCAGATTCCATGGGCAAAGCTGGGATGAAAGTGGTTTAATTGGTCTTTGCAATCAACCCTGATACCAAGCGTTTGTGTGAAAAGGTTACAGTAACTATATATGATGCTTAGCTCCACCGGTTACGGCCGCCAAGTAAACACACTTGTCGTCAAACTGTGCAGTGAACCTAACAAGGGTAACTGCGAGATAGTGCATCGTGTAAACCAGCCGTGTGTTTTCACGTTTCGTCCGTATTCTACCGCCAACGGTGGGGAGAGGTTTGGGGATCTACTCACACTCAGTCCCGCGAATACTGCATGTTTATCTGACGTCTTAATGACTCCGCTGATGGGTCAGTATTTGAAGATTTTAATGAATCATGTCGACGTAAAACTATGCACATGACTGAAACAAAGTTGATGTCTTGCCTCAACCAACATATGATTGATCGGAGCGTAAGGCTAAATATAGAGTAATTGCATCCATTTCTGACACTAACCTCCATCGTGACCCTGACTTACATCAAGCGATTCCAATTACTGTTCCAAAGGAAGCCCAACTTTGGGGTATATATGTTTTACAATTAACTTGTTTTCCTGCCATATATTTAATACATGAAAGCAAAATGCCCGGTGGCACTGGATTTATCAAAAGTTGTTTCTAATTCCACGCAGGGAATGGACCGATCAACTATTCGTCACTTGTAAGGATCACTAATCCTTATCAACGCTATTATGGCTCCATCATCTGTGGTGGAGCCTGGAAAAGTAACCTTCAACTGCTAGATTTTTATCCACCATCAATGCCTTAGGCTTTGCATTGGATCTTTGAGAACATCTCATACTGGCAATTTGTAGATATGAGCCATCTCCTAAACATCATACTTTATAATTATCTTCACAAACATCCATTACAAAACACTAAAAAATTTATGCACACAGCTGCATTTTTAATCCTCTTTATGAGGATCTGCCCAATATGAAGTCACTTCTTATTTCCTCAATAGGAATACGAATAAGATTTTTCTTCTTCTTCTGGATGGAACTCACCTTATCTAAATTAAAGAAATCAGAAACAAATCAACTACAACACCAACAAGAATATTATCGGTTAAAAAGCAAAGAAGATACAGACTAATATTTACAAATGGATCCAAGGATGGAGATACAGTTGTCAGGGCCTCTATCGTTGGATCCATAACCTTATCAATTAGATAACCTGGTAATCTACTACTTCCACAGCCGAATCGCAGGCCATTTTAAGTATACACCAATCATGTCTAAACATAGTCTGTGAATTTTTTTTACCTCTCTAGGCTATAGGCAATAATTGAACAATATAATATTCTTGCAACTGGAAAATATCTGACGTCACTTCTAATTAAAAACTGTGATGATAAACCGGTTGTTAGATGTTGCAGCACAGATCTAATGCAAATGAAGTACGACAACCAACGAGATGAAAACACATTACATCAAAATGATCCAACGATCAGCCACACCTACTGGGGTCGTAAGGTCAGATTTGAAGAGGTCATTATCCGACAATATCGTATTTTCAGTGTGAAGCAGCCTCAGGCCTTTCAGTTATGCAAATTCTCAGGTAACATCTTTCTTTGAAGAAATAGAATTAATTCATAAATTGTGATTTACGAAGTACGTCATTACACACACACACACACACACACACACACACACACACACACACACACACACACACACACACACACACACACACACACACACACACGACCGCCTCCGTGGTGTAGTGGTTAGAGCGTCCGCCCGGAGAGCGGAAGGTCGCGGGTTCGATCCCCGACCGCGTCATACCAAAAGACGTTAAAATATGGTACTTGTTGGTCCATGCCTGGCGCTCGGCATTTTTGGGTACAACAAGGACTGGTCAGCTCGGAGTCAGTATACTGTGTCTGAGGGGGGTATTCATGCTTCACTGCGGCATGGTATCTCAGTGGGCTAGCACTATAAAACCAGGTATGTCTGGGCTAGTGCAAGCAGCCGCACATACACAAACACGCATGCACGTCGTCATATGATCGAAATATTCTCAAGCGTGACGTTAAACCCAATTTCACCTCACCTCACCTCACACAGACACACACACTAAAAAGTTAAGCACCCCCTGATATTTTCACAATGCCAAATGTATGTATATATATTTTTTCTTTGTGTGTGTATATATATATATATATATATATAATGACGTACTTTGTAAATCACAATTATATATATACACGGATATATATATATACACACACACACACAAAGGAAAAAGTTAAGCACCCCCTGATATTTTCACAATGTCAAATGTATATATATATTTTTTCTTTGTGTGTGTGTGTGTATATATATAATGACGTACTTTGTAAATCACAATTATATATATACATGGATATATATATATACACACACACACACAAAGAAAAAAGTTAAGCACCCCCTGATATTTTCACAATGCCACATGGCAAAAAACATGTCAGGTCCGTAATTATTTGTAAATACCATTTTCTTAGCCATGAAACAAGGAATTGGAATTCAGTGTAACCATAGTTGTTTGTGGTGTCTATTTTCACTTTCACACGAGAAAATTCGGATCGGCCGAAAAATAGGTCATTGTCTGAATGGGTTAATGAGACTCATGTTTCGGTTTGTTGTAGTGACAGGAGGCCTTCCAGACATTGGACGGTTCATTGCACTTCCGGTCTGCGCATGTTTCCGGACTAAACGGCTAACAACGGTGTACTGGCAGCCCAGAATTCGTCCAATCGCCTTAAAGGACATTCCTGCGGTATGCATACCAATAATCTGATTCCTAGTGTCGATTGACAATCGTCTCCATGCCATGTTCCATGAATATGCTTGAATGGCCGTTTCAGCCAACGTTAAATACCCACAAATACAGTTGGGCCATACTGCTTTGTGTGATCCTCGAGGGTAGCATGTAGCACGGGCACATGTCACAAGCGACACGAGCGCGATTGTTACGCATCACTGGTCATGTGGTCTCACGTAAACTCTACTCTTCCCATAAATATTCCATGTATCACTATTTCAAATAATGGGGGAATACATTCATCAAAATATCAGGTTGCGCGTAACTTTTTTCTTTGTGTATATATGCATGATGAATTATCAACCGAGGTTGTAAGTGGCTGGGACTTTACGGAACTTACGGACTTTACGGACTTTTTAGAGCTGTGCCAAGTGAAGGAGTAACAGTGTGAGTAGGTACCTTAGCTGTCTGATAGAGCTGTGCCAAGTGAAGGAGTAATAGTGTGATTGGGTACCTTAGCTGTCTGTTAGAGCTGTGCCAAGTGAAGGAGTAATAGTGTGATTGGGAACCTTAGCTGTCTGTTAGAGCTGTGCCAAGTGAAGGAGTAACAGTGTGAGTGGGTACCTTAGCTGTCTGTTAGAGCTGTGCCAAGTGAAGGAGTAACAGTGTGAGTGGGTACCTTAGCTGTCTGTTAGATTGGGTAACCTTTAGCTGTCTGTTAGAGTTGTGCCAAGTGAAGTAGTAACAGTGTGAGTGGGTACCTTAGCTGTCTGTTAGAGCTGTGCCAAGTGAAAGAGTAACAGTGTGAGTGGGTACCTTAGCTGTCTGTTAGAGCTGTGCCAAGTGAAGGAGTAACAGTGTGAGTGGGTACCTTAGATTTCTGTTAGAGTTGTGCCAAGTGAAGGAGTAACAGTGTGGGTGGGTACCTTAGATTTCTGTTAGAGCTGTGCCAAGTGAAGGAGTAACAGTGTGGGTGGGTACCTTAGATTTCTGTTAGAGTTGTGCCAAGTGAAGGAGTAACAGTGTGAGTGGATACCTTAGCTGTCTGTTAGAGTTGTGCCAAGTGAAGGAGTAACAGTGTGAGTGGGTACCATAGCTGTCTGTTAGAGCTGTGCCAAGTGAAGGAGTAACAGTGTGAGTGGGTACCATAGCTGTCTGTTAGAGCTGTGCCAAGTGAAGGAGTAACAGTGTGATTGGGTACCTTAGCTGCCTGTTAGAGCTGTGCCAAGTGAAGGAGTAACAGTGTGAGTGGGTACCATAGCTGTCTGTGAGAGTTGTGCCAAGTGAAGGAGTAACAGTGTGAGTGGGTACCTTAGCTGTCTGTTAGAGTTGTGCCAAGTGAAGGAGTAACAGTGTGAGTCGGCAACTTAGCTGTCTGTTAGAGCTGTGCCAAGTGAAGGAATAACAGTGTGAGTGGGTACCATAGCTGTCTGTTAGAGCTGTGCCAAGTAAAGGAGTAACAGTGTGGGTGGATACCTTAGCTGTCTATTAGAGTTATGCCAAGTGAAGTAGTAACAATGTCATTGGGTATCTTAGCTGTCTGTTAGAGTTATTCCAAGTGAAGGAGTAACAGTGTGAGTGGATACCTTAGCTGTCTATTAGAGTTATGCCAAGTGAAGGAGTAACAGTGTGAGTGGGTACCTTAGCTGTCTGTTAGAGCTGTGCCAAGTGAAGGAGTAACAGTGTGAGTTGGTACCTTAGCTGCCTGTTAGAGCTGTGCCAAGTGAAGGAGTAACAGTGTGAGTGGATACCTTAGCTGTCTATTAGAGTTATGCCAAGTGAAGGAGTAACAGTGTGAGTGGGTACCTTAGCTGTCTGTTAGAGCTGTGCCAAGTGAAGGAGTAACAGTGTGATTGGGTACCTTAGCTGTCTATTAGGGTTATGCCAAGTGAAAGAGTAACAGTGTGATTGGGTACCTTAGCTGTCTGTTAGAGCTGTGCCAAGTGAAGGAGTAACAGTGTGAGTTGGTACCTTAGTTGCCTGTTAGAGTTGTGCCAAGTGAAGGAGTAACAGTGTGAGTGGGTACCTTAGCTGTCTGTTAGAGTTGTGCCAAGTGAAGGAGTAACAGTGTGAGTGGGTACCTTAGCTGCCTGTTAGAGCTGTGCCAAGTGAAGGAGTAACAGTGTGGGTGGGTACCTTAGCTGTCTGTTAGAGCTCTGCCAAGTGAAGGAGTAACAGTGTGAGTGGGTACCTTAACTGTCTGTTAGAGTTGTGCCAAGTGAAGGAGTAACAGTGTGAGTGGGTACCTTAACTGTCTGTTAGAGTTGTGCCAAGTGAAGGAGTAACAGTGTGAGTGGATACCTTAGCTGTCTATTAGAGTTGTGCCAAGTGAAGGAGTAACAATGTGAGTGGGTACCTTAGCTGTCTGTTAGAGCTGTGCCAAGTGAATGAGTAACAGTGTGAGTGGATACCTTAGCTGTCTGTTAGAGCTGTGCCAAGTGAATGAGTAACAGTGTGAGTGGGTACCTTAGCTGTCTGTTAGAGCTGTGCCAAATGAAGGAGTAACAGTGTGATTGGGTACCTTAGCTGTCTGTTTGAGTTATGCCAAGTGAAGTAGTAACAATGTGATTGGGTATCTTAGCTGTCTGTTAGAGTTATTCCAAGTGAAGGAGTAACAGTGTGAGTAGATACCTTAGCTGTCTATTAGAGTTATGCCAAGTGAAGGAGTAACAGTGTGAGTGGGTACCTTAGCTGTCTGTTAGAGCTGTGCCAAATGAAGGAGTAACAGTGTGAGTTGGTACCTTAGCTGTCTATTAGAGTTGTGCCAAGTGAAGGAGTAACAGTGTGAGTGGATACCTTAGCTGTCTATTAGAGTTATGCCAAGTGAAGGAGTAACAGTGTGAGTGGGTACCTTAGCTGTCTGTTAGAGCTGTGCCAAATGAAGGAGTAACAGTGTGAGTTGGTACCTTAGCTGTCTGTTAGAGCTGTGCCAAATGAAGGAGTAACAGTGTGAGTGGGTACCTTAGCTGTCTATTTGAGTTATTCCAAGTGAAGGAGTAACAGTGTGAGTGGATACCTTAGCTGTCTATTAGAGTTATTCCAAGTGAAGGAGTAACAGTGTGAGTGGGTACCTTAGCTGTCTATTAGAGCTGTGCCAAGTGACGGAGTAACAGTGTGAGTGGATACCTTAGCTGTCTATTAGAGTTATGCCAAGTGAAGGAGTAACAGTGTGAGTGGGTATCTTAGCTGTCTGTTAGAGTTATTCCAAGTGAAGGAGTAACAGTGTGAGTAGATACCTTAGCTGTCTATTAGAGTTATTCCAAGTGAAGGAGTAACAGTGTGAGTGGGTACCTTAGCTGTCTGTTAGAGCTGTGCCAAATGAAGGAGTAACAGTGTGAGTTGGTACCTTAGCTGCCTGTTAGAGCTGTGCCAAGTGAAGGAGTAACAGTGTGAGTGGATACCTTAGCTGTCTATTAGAGTTATGCCAAGTGAAGGAGTAACAGTGTGAGTGGGTATCTTAGCTGTCTGTTAGAGCTGTGCCAAGTGAAGGAGTAACAGTGTGATTGGGTACCTTAGCTGCCTGTTAGAGCTGTGCCAAGTGAAGGAGTAACAGTGTGAGTGGGTACCTTAGCTGTCTATTAGGGTTATGCCAAGTGAAGTAGTAACTATGTGATTGGGTATCTTAGCTGTCTGTTAGAGTTGTGTCAAGTGAAGGAGTTACAGTGTGGTCGGATACCTTAGCTGTCTATTAGAGTTATGCCAAGTGAAGGAGTAACAGTTTGAGTGGGTACCTTAGCTGTCTGTTAGAGCTGTGCCAAGTGAAGGAGTAACAGTGTGAGTTGGTACCTTAGCTGCCTGTTAGAGCTGTGCCAAGTGAAGGAGTAACAGTGTGAGTGGATACCTTAGCTGTCTATTAGAGTTATGCCAAGTGAAGGAGTAACAGTGTGAGTGGGTACCTTAGCTGCCTGTTAGAGCTGTGCCAAGTGAAGGAGTAACAGTTTGAGTGGGTACCTTAGATTTCTGTTAGAGCTGTGCCAAGTGAAGGAGTAACAGTGTGAGTGGGTACCTTAGCTGTCTATTAGGGTTATGCCAAGTGAAGTAGTAACTATGTGATTGGGTATCTTAGCTGTCTGTTAGAGTTGTGTCAAGTCAAGCTGTGTAAGAAATAGCATGCTCTATATTTTCCTGATGTCTTCTCTTGAGTCATGATTGACGGTCACCTGATCGCCTTGCAGCAACTCGTTGTAATATAAATGGTATCTGAGAGCCAGACGTGCAGTTGTTTAGGTTACATATACTGGCGTCCTTGACGTGATCGGACCAGAAGCAGTGAGGACTGACCACCACAAGAAGCAGTGAGCACTGACCACCACTAGAAGCAGTGAGCACTAACCACCACAAGAAGCAGTGAGCACTAACCACCGCTAGAAGCAGTGAGCACTAACCACCGCTAGAAGCAGTGAGCACTAACCACCACAAGAAGCAGTGAGCACTGACCACCACTAGAAGCAGTGAGCACTAACCACCACAAGAAGCAGTGAGCACTGACCACCACTAGAAGCAGTGAGCACTAACCACCACAAGAAGCAGTGAGCACTGACCACCGCTAGAAGCAGTGAGCACTAACCACCACAAGAAGCAGTGAGCACTGACCACCACTAGAAGCAGTGAGCACTAACCACCACAAGAAGCAGTGAGCACTGACCACCACTAGAAGCAGTGAGCACTAACCACCACAAGAAGCAGTGAGCACTGACCACCACTAGAAGCAGTGAGCACTAACCACCGCTAGAAGCAGTGAGCACTGACCACCACTAGAAGCAAAGGGTGACGCCAGAAACACAACAGAAGTGGGCACGTGACTTAGATCGGTGCAAAAGTGAACGCTTTTGGTACAACACTGGTGACGTTGTGTGCAACATGGTTTCAACAGGGTGCGACGGACACGGAGACGTGGAGGCGCCATCCTCAAGGCTGCTGCAGCAGTGACACCAATCTTACCTGGGGAGGTATTCGAGGGTCGTGACACATGACTCACAGGTCTGTGGGAGGCAGGAGACGCTGGAGGGGACCGCGTCGGACTGGACTCGCGTGACATCCCCAGCCATTGCTTCATTCGCTCCATCATTGTCAACCCTTGGCGTCGTTTAGCTGGCCAACCCTTGGCGTCGTTTAGCTGGCCAACCCTTGGCGTCGTTTAGCTGGCCAACCCTTGGCGTCGTTTAGCTGTTCAACCCTTGGCGTCGCTTAGCTGTTCAACCCTTGGCGTTGCTTAGCTGTTCAACCCTTCGCGTCGCTTAGCTGGTCAACCTTGGTGTCACATCTACTAAAGGAGAATAAAGTCACAGCTATAATAAGCAAACTCACATTAAAAGCCGCACATCCAGACTGTGGGCTAATGTGTGCAATGACAGCTCCCTGAAGCTGAAGAGGTGGCCTTGCCGAGATGACTGCGACCAGCCGCACTGCTTGCAGTGTACCTTTGTGGTCTCATTATGACAATGTCTCACGTGAGATAATGGCGTCGGTTGTTCAATAGGGAGGAGAGTTGTAGAACATGGAACATGTAAACATTCCCCTGATATTACTGGCTAGAGACAAACAGACGACAGACGACGGGAGGCAAAGTCTTGTACATTTTAATGTCGTCAAGTTGGGCTATCCATTGTTGGAAATGTGCTTTTCATCGACCTGATGTTGTCTCCTACAAAATATACCTATCTTCGCCTTAGCTGTCTGTTAGAGTTGTGTCAAGTCAAGCTGTGTAGAAAAAACCATGCGCTATATCTTCTCCTTAGCTGTCTGTTAGAGTTGTGTCAAGTCAAGCTGTGTAAGAAATAGCATGCTCTATATCTTCTCACATGCTCTATATCTTCTCACATGCTGCTGGCTGCTGAGTTTGTTTGTTTTTCTGATCCAAGCCAAATATGGGAAAATGAAAACTCTTACAATATTGACTACCAGCATCCATGGTCAGCGTACTACTGAGGACATTATGAAACACACGACGCACCTGTTGTTGTTGTTGTTGTTTGTTTGTTGCGTTGTTCCAGATGATAACTAATTATTTCGTATGAGCTGATACATTTTTGCACTAAGCACCACTCAAAACCACCAGGCACCACACAGAACCACCTAACACAACTCGGTACTACCAAACACCTAACACCCCTGAGAACTATCACACGCACTTAGAACTACCAAACACCTCTCGATGCTGCCCAACACCCCTTAGAACCACCCAACATCCCTCAGCACTACCAAACACACACACACACAGAGAACTAACCCCCCTCCCTCAGAACTACCCAACTACCCTCAGAACTACTCAACATCCCTCAGAACTACCCAACACCCCTCAGAACCACCAGACACCACTCAGAACCACCAGGCTCCGCTCAGAGTCGCCAGGCTCCACTCAGAGTCACCAGGCTCCGCTCAGAACCACCAGGCTCCGCTCAGAACCACAAGGCTCCGCTCAGAGTCACCAGGCTCCGCTTAGAGTCACCAGGCTCCGCTCAGAACCACCAGGCACCACTCAGAACCACCAGGCACCACTCAGAACCACCAGGCACCACTCAGAGTCACCAAGCAGCTCTCAGAACCACCAGGCACCACTCAGAACCACCACGGCAACACATTAATAAACATAACTCTTTCTCCAGCTGTAACGTGCCTTGAAACCGCCACAGGGCCACTTTGAAAGTTGTGGAGAAATATATCTCTAGACATACACGAACTAAATGAGTCCGCCGGGAACACCGCCTCTCCCGTTCCCGCTGTTGTATCAGTCCAAATGACGTGCACACCCTTGACAGCTGCACGCATCACAGACATCCTGTCGCCTTCTGCATCCTCTCATCAACATGGAAACAGTCTCTCCTTCCCAGTTCAGCTAAACATTGACACCGCCTATTGATCATGTCTATTTATCCTACACACAATACCACTCCCTACACACAATACCACTCCCTACACACAATACCACTGTCTACACACAATACCATTGTCTACACACAATACCATTTTCTACACACAATACCACTCCCTACACACAATACTTCTACTTACACACAATACCATTGTCTACACACAATACAGCTCCCTACACACAATACCATTGTCTACACACAATACCTTTGTCTACACACAATACACCTCCCTACACACAATACCACTCCCTACACACAATACCATTGTCTACACACAATACCACTCCCTACACACAATACTTCTCCCTACACACAATACCACTCCCTACACACAATACCACTCCCTACACACAATACCACTCCCTACATACAATACCTTTGTCCACACACAATACCATTGCCAACATACTATGTCAATGCTACACACAATACCATTCCCAGCATACTATGTCAATGCTACACACAATACTATTGCCACTATCGTATGTCAATGCTACACACAATAACATTGCCAACATATTATGTCAATGCTACACACAATACCATTGCCAGCATACTATGTCAATGTTACACACAATACCATTGCTACCATCCTATGTCAATGCTACACACAATACTATTGCCACTATCGTATGTCAATGCTACACACAATACCATTGTCAGCATACTATGTCAATGCTACACACAATACCATTGCCACTATCGTATGTCAATGCTACACACAATACCATTGCCAGCATATACCATTGCTACATACACAATACCATTGCTACCATCCTATGTCAATGCTACACACAATACTATTGCCACTATCGTATGTCATGCTACACACAATCATTGCTATGTTATGTCAATGCTACACCCAATACCATTGTCAGCATACTATGTCAATGCTACACACAATACCATTGCCACCATCCTATGTCAATGCTACACACAATACCATTGCCACTATCGTATGTCAATGCTACACACAATACCATTGCCAGCATACTATGTCAATGCTACGCACAATACCATTGCAACCATCCTATGTCAATGCTACACACAATACTATTGCCACTATCGTATGTCAATGCTACACACAATACCATTGTCAGCATACTATGTCAATGCTACACACAATACCATTGCTACCATCCTATGTCAATGCTACACACAATACTATTGCCACTATCGTATGTCAATGCTACACACAATACCATTGTCAGCATACTATGTCAATGCTACACACAATACCATTGCCAGCATACTATGTCAATGCTACGCACAATACCATTGCTACCATCCTATGTCAATGCTACACACAATACTATTGCCACTATCGTATGTCAATGCTACACACAATACCATTGTCAGCATACTATGTCAATGCTACACACAATACCATTGTCAGCATACTATGTCAATGCTACACACAATACCATTGCTACCATCCTATGTCAATGCTACACACAATACCATTGCCAGCATACTATGTCAATGCTACGCACAATACCATTGCTACCATCCTATGTCAATGCTACACACAATACTATTGCCACTATCGTATGTCAATGCTACACACAATACCATTGTCAGCATACTATGTCAATGCTACACACAATACCATTGTCAGCATACTATGTCAAAGCTACACACAATACTATTGTGATGAACACATGACGGGTGATGAACACATGACGGGTGATGAACACATGACGGGTGATGAACACACGACCGCTGTGATGAACACATGACCATTGTGATGAACACACGACCGCTGTGATGACTGACTGACTGACTGAGTTTAGTTTTACGCCGCTTTTAGCAATATTCCAGCAATATCACGGCGGGGGACACCAGAAATGGGCTTAACACATTGTGCCCATGTGGGGAATCGAACCCGGGTCTTCGGCGTGACGAGCCAACGCTTTAACCACTAGGCTACCCCACCACCCCGACCGCTGTGATGAACACATGACCATTGTGATGAACACATGACCGTTGTGATAAACACATGACCATTGTGATGAACACACGACCGTTGTGATCAACACATGACCATTGTGATGAACACATGACCGTTGTGATAAACACATGACCATTGTGATGAACACATGACCATTGTGGTGAACACATGGCCGTTGTGATGAACACATGACCGTTGTGATGAACACATGACCGTTGAGATGAACACACGACCGTTGTGATAAACACACAATACGAACCATAAGTAGCCTCCACAACAACTTACTAAAGTCAACAAGACACTACCATCGCTGTATGGCTGAAGCGACGTCAGATTTCAACTCACTCACCCATCATCACACGAGGAATCAAATCTGGAGATACAGGGTATTATTGAAAGGTACGAACCCTCATAGCTCTCTCTTCGTGTGCGTCTTTATCTGTGGGTACAGAGGTCCGGTATCTTACACATGTGTACAAAGGTCCGGTATCTAACACATGGGTGCAAAATTCCACCATCTTACACACGGATACAAAGGTCCGATATCTTACACATAGTTACATAGGTCCGATATCTTACGCATAGTTACACAGGTCCGATATCTTACACATAGTTACAAAGGTCCGGTATCTCACACATGGGTACAAAGGTCCGGTATCTTACACATGGGTACAAAGGTCCGGTATCTTACACATGGGTACAAAGGTTCGGTATCTTACACATGGGTACAAAGGTCCGATATCTTACACATGGGTACAAAGGTCCGGTATCTTACACACGGATACAAAGGTCCGATATCTTACACATAGTTACATAGGTCCGATATCTTACACATAGTTACACAGGTCCGATATCTTACACATAGTTACAAAGGTCCGGTATCTCACACATGGGTACAAAGGTCCGGTATCTTAAACATGGTTACAAAGGTCCGACACATGGGTAATAAGGTCCGGTATCTTACACATGGGTACAAAGGTTCGGTATCTTACACATGGGTACAAAGGTCCGGTATCTTACACATGGGTACGAAGGTCCGGTATCTTACACATGGGTGCAAAGGTCCGGTATCTTACACATGGGTACAAAGGTCCGGTATCTTACACATGGGTGCAAAGGGCCGGTATCTTACACATGGGTACAAAGGTCCGGTATCTTACACATGGGTACAAAGGTCCGGTATCTTACACATGGGTGCAAAGGTCCGGTATCTTACACATGGGTACAAAGGTCCGGTATCTTACACATGGGTGCAAAGGGCCGGTATCTTACACATGGGTACAAGGGTCCGGTATCTTACACATGGGTGCAAAGGTCCGGTATCTTACACATGGGTACAAAGGTCCGGTATCTTACACATGGGTACAAAGGTCCGGTAACTTACACATGGGTAGAAAGGTCCGGTATCTTACTCGTGAGTACAAAGGTCCGGTATCTTACACATGGGTACAAAGGTCCGGTATCTTACTCGTGAGTACAAAGGTCCGGTATCTTACTCGTGGGTACAAAGGTCCGGTATCTTACTCGTGAGTACAAAGGTCCGGTATCTTACACATGGGTAGAAAGGTCCGGTATCTTACACATGGGTACAAAGGTTCGGTATCTTACACATGGGTACAAAGGGCCGGTATCTTACTCGTGGGTACAAAGGTCCGGTATCTTATACATGGGTACAAAGGTCCGGTATCTTACACATGGGTACAAGGGTCCGGTATCTTACACGTGAGTACAAAGGTCCGGTATCTTACACATGGGTACAAAGGTCCGGTATCTTACACATGAGTACAAAGGTCCGGTATCTTACACATGGGTACAAAGGTCCGGTATCTTACACATGGGTATAAAGGTTCGGTATCTTACTCGTGAGTACAAAGGTCCGGTATCTTAAGCATGAGTGCAAAGGTCCGGTATCTTACACATGGGTAGAAAGGTCCGGTATCTTAAACATGGGTACAAAGGTCCGGTATTTTACACGTGGGTACAAAGGTTCGGTATCTTACTCGTGAGTGCAAAGGTCCATTGTCTTATGACATTCCGAAAAGGGGTTTTAATTAGTTATACACGGGATACATATTCTTAAAGTTAAAGAATAATTTTGACTTAACTACAGCAGGGATAAGCAAACAAATCACCCTTCAGGGTGCTGTATGATGTATGTATGTTTAATAATAATAAATAATAATAATGGATATTTCAGCGCGCCATTAGCCACCAACTGGTACATACTTAGGCGCTACATAAAAGCATACATACAATGCATGCAAAAGGATAAAACAGTAACATGAGTTGGAATATGTTTCAATGTCACTGGAACCTGTTGCCCCGTTTTCACCGTTTAGATTTACAATCGATGACATCACCCACTGCATCACAGACAGTTATAATGTGTGCATTGAAAGTGGGATGTGGGCAAACGCGACCTACGTCACCTTGACTCATTGCTACTGTCAGGGACTGCCAGTGTTGTTTATGTGCCGCTGACAAGTGTCAGTCTCGATATCTGATCAGTTGAGATGAGCCAGCTGGTACAATATGTTTGCCAACCATCCTCCACTATGTGAAAGTAGTGCATGGGGATTCTTCAGTCTTGCGTCATGCCAGTTCCCAGATTTCGTGCCAACTGATGATGCTGTTGGTGTGGAGATGAATATTGAGCATGTCATGAATGAAGGTTTTTGCAACACATTTCTTAGGTTATGTTTTTCTTTGATCATCGTTTGTTTCAGTGAAGAAATTAAATGGGCACAAACATGTCCCTGAACGCTACCCAAACATTACAATTTGCATTGAAAAGGTACGCCTCCATTCAATGCTGATTTCCATCTCAAATATACACTCGGTACATCCAGTTGTATTGCAGATCTGTGACCAGCAGATGACAGGGGGTTGTCGGCAGCCCGTACTAGAGGCCGGTATGTATTGCAGATCTGTGACCAGCAGATGACAGGGGGTTGTCGGCAGCCGGTACTAGAGGCCGGTATGTATTGCATATGTGACCAGCAGACGACAGGGGGTTGTCAGCAGCCCGTACTAGAGGCCGGTATGTATTGCAGATCTGTGTCCAGCAGATCACAGGGGGTTGTCGGCAGCCCGTACTAGAGGCCGGTATGTATTGCAGATCTGTGACCAGCAGACGACAGAGGGTTGTCGGCAGCCGGTACTAGAGGCCGGTATGTATTGCATATGTGACCAGCAGACGACAGGGGGTTGTCAGCAGCCCGTACTAGAGGCCGGTATGTATTGCAGATCTGTGACCAGCAGACGACAGAGGGTTGTCAGCAGCCCGTACTAGAGGCCGGTATGTATTGCAGATCTGTGACCAGCAGACGACAGAGGGTTGTCGGCAGCCGGTACTAGAGGCCGGTATGTATTGCATATGTGACCAGCAGACGACAGGGGGTTGTCAGCAGCCCGTACTAGAGGCCGGTATGTATTGCAGATCTGTGACCAGCAGACGACAGAGGGTTGTCAGCAGCCCGTACTAGAGGCCGGTATGTATTGCAGATCTGTGTCCAGCAGATCACAGGGGGTTGTCGGCAGCCCGTACTAGAGGCCGGCATGTATTGCATATGTGACCAGCAGACGACAGGAGGTTGTCGGCAGCTCGTACTAGAGGCCGGTATGTATTGCAGATCTGTGTCCAGCAGACGACAGGGGGTTGTCGGCAGCCCGTACTAGAGGCCGGTAGGTATTGCATATGTGACCAGCAGACGACAGGGGGTTGTCAGCAGCCAGTACTAGAGGCCGGTATGTATTGCAGATCTGTGACCAGCAGACGACAGAGGGTTGTCGGCAGCCAGTACTAGAACAAATCTTTGTTTTAGAAACATTTACAGTTAATTCCGGGCATGGTTGATGAGGTAACAATAGTGGGATATAACAGGGGGTAAGAAAACAAATGGAAGCCAGGCATTTGCTGTCACTTCAACAGCACAGTGAGTGGTTTCTGAGGAAATGCTGGCCTCATTGTCCTTGTAATTATTACTTTTATGGCTGGCTTCCATTTGTGTTCTTACCATTACCATTTATTGAATATAAACAAGCATTTCGAAGAAACCACCGTTCAGCTAAGCAACGTTACAGAAATGAAACATTTGATGAAATTTACCAAGCAGCTGAGGTAGACATCCAAGTATACTTTAGAGTTACAAAAAGGTTAAAACGTAAAAGAGAGTAAACACAGTCTCTAACCTATAACGGTGACTCCTGTAACACGCAGGAAGGTGTATGTAATCTCTTTGCCAGGTACTTCAGAGACTTGTGGTTAATATGGTTGATTGTTGCCAGTCAATGGAGTGAGTAGTGTTTTTGGGGGATGTGCTCTGAGAGAGCTGATTTTTGGTCCGATTGGCGCCAGCGCATACTTTTAGAGTCTTTAAAGATACAAACCGAAACATGAGTCTCATTAACGTATTCAGACAATGACCTACTTTTCAGCCGATCCGAATTTTCTCGTGTGAAAGTAAACATAAACACCAGAAACAACTATGGTTACACTGAATTCCAATTCCTCGTTTCATAAGAAAATGGTATTTACAAATGAATTTTAATTTTAAACTTTAAAAACATCGTATTTCTATATTTTATTGCGATGTGTAGACAGTATGACCTTAACTGAGACGTCACAGACTGCTCCAGTTTGATGAAGTCGTCGCTCACTGGTTACACCTGTTATGTGTTTTTTGCGCTTATTCAGTGTAGTTTTGTAACGCACAAATGTGATTGATATAATATCAAGTCCGTACCAGACCGCCAATCTTTTCTAGCGGCAGAGCCTCCTTTTGAGATTTCCACGATTTCCAGATTTCCGTTTGTCAGAGCACGTTGTACGACAGAGCACGCTGCACGACGTGTTTGCAAGGATTAGAAGGAGCGTAGTGTTGCAATATACAAGTGGTTAGATTTATCAAATAATACTGACTAAAATACTATCCCAAAAAAGAAACGCATATGCGTTTTGTATATTTTTAAATCTAATTACCATTTGTGTTCAAACAATCGCGTCAAAATATGTAACAATAGTGTTGATAACATGATTTTACACTATTGCACAAGTGATAAATCGGCTTTACCTGAAAATGTTGATTTTGATGAGATTTCTTACAAGAACTAAAAAGGCATCGCCACAACGCAACAGAAACCACCTTCCAGTTGAAATTGTGCAGCAAAGAGCATGCTCAGTCTGGCTATAAAAATCCAGATTACTTTCGGAAATCGGCATTCGTTTTGAAGGAGTTTCAAGGTCAAATCACTACGCCACGTCTTGACGCTGCGACACGGAACATCGCCATTGAAAGAATGCACGCTGGAGATTACCAATTTTCTGTTGCCAGGCGTCTGGATGTTAGTCTGAACACGATATCACTGCTTGCAGCTCGCTACAACCAAACAGGTATAACAGATGACCGTGTCCGTACAGGCAGATGCCGAGTCACCACTGCAGCCCAAGGTCGGTACATCCGGGTACTACATTTGCGTGATCGTACTGCCACGGGTGAGAGCACATCAGCCAGGGTGCCTGGACTTCTGAGGATATCCGGTCAAACTGTACGGAGCAGGCTGAGAGAGTTTGGACTGAGAGCCAGGAGACCTGACGTCGGGACCATGCTACGTGGTCACTATCGCGCTCAACGTCTCCGTTATCTGGTTGTATAGACATTACGTTCTTCTAAACTGATGTTAAAACTCATGTGTTAAAGTCTATTTGTGGACGAGTTATACATGTTTGAAAATTCATTTTCGCAACAAATTTCTGGCTTATGCGTTTCTTTTTTGGAATAGTATATTATGTCTCCAGTTGAATGAATTGGTCTCAAAATTCTGGACTGATTAATGTACTAAGTTGCGCAATAGGACGAAACCCAGTCAGAAGGAAACGAGACTGTTGTGTAATCAATGTTTTGACTTGGACAATTACAACCGCAGCTGAACAGGGATCAAGGAGCGTACCTCCCGAGTGCCTGGGAAGTCAATTAGCTCATTACTGGCTTCTACCCAAATCTGCTAATCACTTGTATAAACTCTTCTCTAGTATAATCAATGCCCACCATCTGTACATCTCACCCTTTCATCTCCCGTTTCTTATCCAATTTATTGTATATATACATGCAACAATGGCTTCTTGTACATTTTGTATCTATACTCATTGATGTATCTTGTACATTTAGTATATATACTCATTGATGTATCTTGTACATTTAGTATCTATACTCATTGGTGTATCTTGTACATTTTGTATCTATACTCATTGATGTATCTTGTACATTTAGTATATATACTCATTGATGTATCTTGTACATTTAGTATATATACCTATTGATATATATCATTGATGTATCTTGTACATGTATATATACTCATTGTACATCTTCATTGATGTATCATTTAGTATATATACTCATTGATGTATCTTGTACATTTAGTATATATACTCATTGATGTATCTTGTACATTTAGTATATATACTCATTGATGTATCCTGTACATTTAGAATATATACCCATTGATGTATCTTGTACATTTAGTATATACACTCATTGATGTATCTTGTACATTTAGTATCTATACTCATTGATGTATCTTGTACATTTAGTATATATACTCATTGATGTATCCTGTACATTTAGTATATATACTCATTGATGTATCTTGTACATTTAGTATATATACTCATTGATGTATCTTGTACATTTAGTATATATACTCATTGATGTATCTTGTACATTTAGTATATATACTCATTGATGTATCCTGTACATTTAGTATATATACTCATTGATGTATCTTGTACATTTAGTATATATACTCATTGATGTATATCATTTAGTATATATACTCATTGATGTATCTTGTACATTTAGTATATATACTCATTGATGTATCTTGTACATTTAGTATATATACTCATTGATGTATCTTGTACATTTAGTATATATACTCATTGATGTATCCTGTACATTTAGTATATATACTCATTGATGTATCTTGTACATTTAGTATATATACTCATTGATGTATCTTGTACATTTAGTATATATACTCATTGATGTATCTTGTACATTTAGTATATATACCCATTGATGTATCTTGTACATTTAGTATATATACTCATTGATGTATCTTGTACATTTAGTATATATATACTCATTGATGTATCTTGTACATTTAGTATATATACTCATTGATGTATCTTGTACATTTAGTATATATACTCATTGATGTATCTTGTACATTTAGTATATATACTCATTGATGTATCTTGTACATTTAGTATATATACTCATTGATGTATCCTGTACATTTAGTATATATACTCATTGATGTATCTTGTACATTTAGTATATATACTCATTGATGTATCTTGTACATTTAGTATATATACTCATTGATGTATCTTGTACATTTAGTATATATACTCATTGATGTATCTTGTACATTTAGTATATATACTCATTGATGTATCTTGTACATTTAGTATATATATACTCATTGATGTATCTTTTAGTACATTATATACTCATTGATGTAGTATTTAGTATACTCATTGATGTATCTTGTACATTTAGTATATATACTCATTGATGTATCTTGTACATTTAGTATATATACTCATTGATGTATCTTGTACATTTAGTATATATACTCATTGATGTATCTTGTACATTTAGTATCTATATATACTCATTGATGTATCTTGTACATTTAGTATATATACTCATTGATGTATCTTGTACACATTTAGTATATATACTCATTGATGTATCTTGTACATTTTAGTATATATACTCATTGATGTATCTTGTACATTTAGTATATATACTCATTGATGTATCTTGTACATTTAGTATATATACTCATTGATGTATCCTGTACATTTAGTATATATACTCATTGATGTATCTTGTACATTTAGTATATATACTCATTGATGTATCTTGTACATTTAGTATATATATACTCATTGATGTATCTTGTACATTTAGTATATATACTCATTGATGTATCTTGTACATTTAGTATATATACTCATTGATGTATCTTGTACATTTAGTATATATACTCATTGATGTATCTTGTACATTTAGTATATATACTCATTGGTGTATCTTGTACATTTAGTATATATACTCATTGATGTATCCTTGTACATTTTAGTATATATACTCATTGATGTATCTTGTACATTTAGTATATATACTCATTGATGTATCCTGTACATTTAGTATATATACTCATTGATGTATCTTGTACATTTAGTATATATACTCATTGATGTATCTTGTACATTTAGTATATATACTCATTGATGTATCTTGTACATTTAGTATATATATACTCATTGATGTATCCTGTACATTTAGTATATATACTCATTGATGTATCCTGTACATTTAGTATATATACTCATTGATGTATCTTGTACATTTAGTATATATACTCATTGATGTATCTTGTACATTTAGTATATATACTCATTGATGTATCTTGTACATTTAGTATATATACTCATTGATGTATCTTGTACATTTAGTATCTATACTCATTGATGTATCTTGTACATTTAGTATATATACTCATTGATGTATCTTGTACATTTAGTATATATACTCATTGATGTATCTTGTACATTTAGTATATATACTCATTGATGTATCTTGTACATTTAGTATATATACTCATTGATGTATCTTGTACATTTAGTATATATACTCATTGATGTATCTTGTACATTGAGTATATATGCTCATTGATGTATCTGGTACATTGAGTATATATATGTATCTGTACATTTTAGTATATATGCCTTGATGCATTCATTGATGTATCTCATGATACATTTAGTATATACTCATTGATGTGTCCTGTACATGAATCTTGATGTACATTTAGTTATCTATGCTCATTGATGTATCCTTGTAC
Source organism: Haliotis rubra (assembly GCF_003918875.1). Classification (NCBI taxonomy): domain Eukaryota; kingdom Metazoa; phylum Mollusca; class Gastropoda; order Lepetellida; family Haliotidae; genus Haliotis; species Haliotis rubra. The sequence goes on along the minus strand of NW_025765165.1, from coordinate 28,927 downwards.
ATTTAGTATATATACTCATTGATGTATCTTGTACATTTAGTATATATACTCATTGATGTATCTTGTACATTTAGTATCTATACTCATTGATGTATCTTGTACATTTAGTATATATACTCATTGATGTATCTTGTACATTTATTGATATATATATATATACTCATTGATGTATCTTGTACATTTAGTATATATACTCATTGATGTATCTTGTACATTTAGTATATATATACTCATTGATGTATCTTGTACATTTAGTATATATACTCATTGATGTATCTTGATGTATCTTGTACATTTAGTATATATACTCATTGATGTATCTTGCACATTTAGTATATATATCATTGATGTATCTTGTACATTTAGTATATATACTCATTGATGTATCTTGTACATTTAGTATATATACTCATTTGATGTATCTTGTACATTTAGTATATATACTCATTGATGTATCTTGTACATTTAGTATCTATATATGCTCATTGATGTATCTTGTACATTTGTAATTTATATCTTGCATTTATATACTCATTGATGTATCTTGTACATTTATATTGATGTATCTTGTACATTTAGTATATATACTCATTGATGTATCTTGTACATTTAGTATATATACTCATTGATGTATCTTGTACATTTAGTATATATACTCATTGATGTATCTCTGTACATTTAGTATATATACTCATTGATGTATCTTGTACATTTAGTATATATACTCATTGATGTATCTTGTACATTTAGTATATATACTCATTGATGTATCTTGTACATTTAGTATATATACTCATTGATGTATCTTGTACATTTAGTATATATACTCATTGATGTATCCTGTACATTTAGTATATATATACTCATTGATGTATCTTGTACATTTAGTATATATACTCATTGATGTATCTTGTACATTTAGTATATATACTCATTGATGTATCCTGTACATTTAGTATATATACTCATTGATGTATCTTGTACATTTAGTATATATATACTCATTGATGTATCTTGTACATTTAGTATATACTCATTGATGTATCTTGTACATTTAGTATATATATACTCATTGATGTATCTTGTACATTTAGTATATATACTACTTGATGTATCTTGTATGTTGATGTATTGTACATTTAGTATATATACTCATTGATGTATCTTGTACATTTAGTATATATACTCATTGATGTATCTTGTACATTTAGTATATATACTCATTGATGTATCTCATTGATGTATTTGTTGACATCCTTAGTATATATACTCATTGATGTATCCTGTACATTTAGTATATATACTCATTGATGTATCTTGTACATTTAGTATATATACTCATTGATGTATCTTGTACATTTAGTATATATATACTCATTGATGTATCTTGTACATTTAGTATATACTCATTGATGTATCTTGTACATTTAGTATATATACTCATTGATGTATCCTGTACATTTAGTATATATACTCATTGATGTATCTTGTACATTTAGTATATATACTCATTGATGTATCTTGTACATTTAGTATATATACTCATTGATGTATCTTGTACATTTAGTATATATCATTGATATATATACTCATTGATGTATCTTGTACATTTAGTATATATACTCATTGATGTATCTTGTGAATCATTTAGTATATATACTCATTGATGTATCTTGTACATTTAGTATGCTCATTGATGTATCTTGTACATTTAGTATATATACTCATTGATGTATCTTGTACATTTAGTATATATACTCATTGATGTATCTTGTACATTTAGTATATATGCTCATTGATGTATCTTGTACATTTAGTATATATACTCATTGATGTATCTTGTACATTTAGTATATATACTCATTGATGTATCTTGTACATTTAGTATATATATTGATGTATCTTGTGCATGTAGTCTATATACTCATTGATGTATTTTAGTATATATACTCATTGATGTATCTTGTACATTTAGTATATATATATACTCATTGATGTATCTTGTACATTTAGTATATATGCTCATTGATGTATCTTGTACATTTAGTATATATACTCATTGATGTATCTTGTACATTTAGTATCTATACTCATTGATGTATCTTGTACATTTAGTATATATACTCATTGATGTATCTTGTACATTTAGTATCTATACTCATTGATGTATCTTGTACATTTAGTATATATACTCATTGATGTATCTTGTACATTTAGTATATATATCATTGATGTATCTTGTTACTCATTGATGTATCTTGTACATTTAGTATATATACTCATTGATGTATCTTGTACATTTAGTATATATACTCATTGATGTATCTTGTACATTTAGTATATATACTCATTGATGTGTCTTGTACATTTAGTATCTATACTCATTGATGTATCCTGTACATTTAGTATCTATGCTCATTGATGTATCCTGTACATTTAGTATCTATACTCATTGATGTATCTTGTACATTTAGTATCTATACTCATTGATGTATCTTGTACATTTAGTATATATACTCATTGGTGTATCCTGTACATTTAGTATATATACTCATTGATGTATCTTGTACATTTATTATATATACTCATTGATGTATCCTGTACATTTAGCATTATATACTCATTGATGTATCTTGTTTGCTACAATTCACCTGACGAAGAGGCAAGGAATAACCCAGAAACGTTGTGATATACAATATAAGTTGTCATCCGTAATATTTGCGATTTACTTGAACACCAACTTCTATATACCTCTCAGGAACCTCAAACTTGCAGAAAATGAAAAACGATTTGTCTTTTGGTACCTCTTGGATAATGGTATGCCCTCAGATAATGTCATATAAAATATATTCAGTATAGTATTGGATGACTTCCCGTCATGATCAACAGTCAAAGATTTGGTTGGCCTGATTTATATTTAGTTGGGGGCTATTTTTTTAGGATACCCCCAGTTTAATCTTTGTGTCCAGATATTCAAGCTGTCACTGTTTACAATATATTGTGAGCTGAAACTTGTGTGACCATTCAGTATTTAGTTTGAACCCTTGGCATCATGTATGCATAGTGAAAACATTAGAATAAGCTATGCCCTTATGATTACGTGATCAGAAAGGGGGATGGGTAGTGTCTCCAAAACAAACTCTTTCAGTCAACGTGAAGGGGCGAGTCACTTTAACAAGCGATTCTAATTTCAAATTGCTCTTTTATGAACTTTAATATCTAAGTGTGATTCTAGGGGACTTCTATCAATCTCAAACACAAAATATTTCTTGCATAATATTTTTCCTGAAGTTTTTGATGCATTTATTGTAGATTTTGGTCAAACAAAATGGGGATCGTGAGGCTGGAACATAGCAAAACCAAACTGCTTGAGCTTGACAGATAATATGTAGAAAAATACAACATGAAAATAACTGCATTTGTATCGTTTTCTTGGTGATTCTACATACTTTTTGATCGCCCCTCGTAGTATGTTTTGACAAACAGCAGATTAACATTAACAACAACATGTAATTGAATAACAACTGGCACAGAATTATGAGAGGCCAGTGGGAGACTAAAAACAACAAATGAGACTGGTATGGAAGCCTTCACTCTTCTTTCATTCGCATGCAAACATATCACATGACAATGTTGGGGGTAAATGTCAATTTTTAATTGACGACTATAGACATATACATTTAAAATACACCTCTAACATATACAAACATGTGAAAATTGCTTTAAAAGTTTGTTCCCAAAGTCTGTCATAAATGGGACAGCGAATTGAGTGATCATTTAAATTGAAAGACTATATTTCTACAATATAGAAAATCTAAGTTTCAATATAAATTTATATGAAGCCATTTATACAAAAAGGGAGTTGCTTAAAATGAAACTGGTTGATAATGATTTATGTTCATCCTGTGGTTCGGTAAGTGAGGGGGCAGTAGGGTAGCCTAGTGGTTAAAGCGTTGGCTCGTCACGCCATAGACCCGGGTTCGAATCCCCACATGGGTACAATGTGTGAAGCCCATTTCTGTTGTCCCCCGCCGTGATGTTGCTGGAATATTGCTAAAAGCGGCGTAAAACCAAACTCAGTCAGTCAGTCAGTCGGTAAGTGAGAACATCTATCATGTATAGATTGAATGTCCAACTATCAGACACGTTTTGGAAAGAATTCATCAATCTCGTTAATAGACTATTGAACATAACATATGAAAAAAAACCTTTTAAATTGCGGTGATGTGGAACAGCAACCAAATGAATCCCTTGGTCGGGAAACTGTGGCATTACCAAAGTTGACAATGAGAGAGTCAAGATACTGGTCACGTGATCAGCAGGCAGCCGTCCCACCAATAGTTTTGGCCATCAGCAGCGACAAAAGCAATTATGGCAAAAGCTTCTCCGAGATCACGCAACGTGTTATACAATATGTCGACAAATGACAAATGCCAATCTTCTTCAATGTACATGTTGACAAGTTAATTGTTTTGAAACAAGAGTGTGTAATGAGCAATTAGTCAACTGTTCCCCTGAAGGCAGCGTTTACGTTAGAGGACAGATGCTCACTGCACTTGGCATGAACATTGGAGACAAAGTGGCCCCTGGAGAATATACCCGATAGACAACATACGGTAGGGTTATACATTACTAATGGCGGACGTTGAAGCTGCTCGTGGTAGTTCCCGTATCAACTCGAAACTCTTGTTTTCTGTTGTGAATGTAAGCAACTTCACAGGTTTCAGACACCAGTTAATTAATAATGTCGACCATGTACAGTTTGTGCCAATACTCTATCCTCGCTGTAGCGACATGCAGACCAGCTTTCTAATACACTGGTATATAATACAAGAGAGTGACAGTCGACTAGGCAGTGGGTTTAGTTTCCAAGAGCTAGTGTAACTGAGAAATACAATGTCAGTACTGTCCTGTTACTGTATGTCCGTGCTTAACCCACAATGATATATTGTATATATATTCTCTCCTTTAAGCCATTATCGGCCCCTCTACATCAACCTCCCCCTCTCGTCCATATTACTCATTCCTTACTAGTCCACAACAACATCACTCTCCCCTCCACATCATCCTCACTCTCCAACTTTCCTCGACCCCTCCATATGCCTCTCCCCCCCCCCCCATTCCTCTCCTCGCCCTTTCCACATTCCTTTCCTTGTCCCATCCACATTCCTATACTCGTCGTCTCCACATTCCTCTCGTCGCCCCCTCCACATTCCTCTCCTCCTCTACTCCACATTCCTATCCTCGTCCAATCCACACTCCTCTCCTCGTCCCCTTCATCCTCCTTCATCATCTTCACATTAACCGTCCCCTCCCCATTCCGCCCACCGTACCAGCTGTCCTGCAACACACGCATCATCAACTCGACTTTATCCAAAAGTAATTCTTCTCATCCCATTCCAACAGGAAACGCAAATCCAACACAGATTTACTCACAACAAAAACACGTGATTACCAGACGAATCAGTGCTATTGTCTATTGTTGACATTCTGAGAGCATGTCATCGCTGCATTGTATAATATAATCATGCCCCAACGACCGTTACCATGGTTACTGGCTTCAACGAACCTTCCCTCAAGGGACCTACTGGCCTATCAACTCATCTTGTTGAAAGAGACAGCACCAACAGTTTCTGTAGCTACGGCAGTATCAGCGAGAGAAGGTGTGTGAACCCTGAGTTATCTACGAATTACAGTTTCTGTAGGTACTGCAGTATCATCGAGAGAAGGTGTGTGAACCCTGGGTTATCTACACAATACAGTCCCTGTAGGTACTGCAGTATTATTATTCATTATTGTTACTTCATTCACTGGGGAAATAGATTACTGAATAATTAAAACCCCTGAGCTGATGAAGTCAGTGTGGTTTCAATAATGAACTTATTATTTCGCTGTACGGATGTTGTTGACTCCGTCGTGGTAGATCTGATGTGTCCTGGGTGCCTTGTGTAGACGTGGGTCAACAGTGGTGTGTTCTGGGTGCCTTGTGCAGACGTGGGTCAACAGTGGTGTGTCCTAGGTGCCTTGTGCAGACGTGGGTCAACAGCCTTGCCTGTAGACGTGGGTCAACAGTGGGTGGTGTGTCCTGGGTGCCTTGTGTAGACGTGGGTCGTGGGTCCTGGGTGCCTTGTGTAGACGTGGGTCAACAGTGGTGTGTCCTGGGTGCCTTGTGTAGACGTGGGTCAACAGTGGTGTGTCCTGGGTGCCTTGTGTAGACGTGGGTCAACAGCGGGTGGTGTGTCCTGGGTGCCTTGTGGTGGGTCCTGGTGTAGTACTCTCTGACGACAACCGGGTCAACAGTGGGTGGTGTGTCCTGGGTGCCTTGTGCAGACGTGGGTCAACAGTGGTGTGTCCTGGGTGCCTTGTGCAGACGTGGGTCATTACACCCGGCGTTATGACAGGGTCCTATTGCATACCCACTGACTGCATCACCTTACAATCACGTGTACCACTGTGAATCGGGACAATCCTATGGTAAACCCACTGACTGCATCATCTTACAATCACGTGTAACATTGTGAATCGGGACAATCCTATAGTAAACCCACTGACTGCATCACCTTACAATCACGTGTAACATTGTGAATCGGGACAATCCTATGGTAAACCCACTGACTGCATCACCTTACAATCACGTGTAACATTGTGAATCGGGACAATCCTATGGTAAACCCACTGACTGCATCACCTTACAATCACGTGTAACATTGTGAATCGGGACAATCCTATAGTAAACCCACTGACTGCATCACCTTACAATCACGTGTACAGCTGTTAATCCGGACAATCCTATGGTATACCCACTGACTGCATCACCTTAACAATCACGTGTACAGCTGTGAATCGGGACAATCCTATGGTATACCCACTGACTGCATCACCTTTTTACAATCACGTGTAACATTGTGAATCGGGACAATCCTATGGTATAACCCACTGACTGCATCACCTTACAATCACGTGTACAGCTGTGAATCGGGACAATCCTATGGTATACCCACTGACTGCATCACCTTACAATCACGTGTAACATTGTGAATCGGGACAATCCTATGGTATACCCACTGACTGCATCACCTTACAATCACGTGTACAGCTGTGAATCGGGACAATCCTATGGTATACCCACTGACTGCATCACCTTACAATCACGTGTACAGCTGTGAATCGGGACAATCCTATGGTATACCCACTGACTGCATCACCTTACAATCACGTGTAACATTGTGAATCGGGACAATCCTATGGTATACCCACTGACTGCATCACCTTACAATCACGTGTACAGCTGTGAATCGGGACAATCCTATGGTATACCCACTGACTGCATCACCTTACAATCACGTATAACATTGTGAATCGGGACAATCCTATAGTAAACCCACTGACTGCATCACCTTACAATCACGTGTACAGCTTGTGAATCGGGACAATCCTATGGTAAACCCACTGACTGCATCACCTTACAATCACGTGTAACATTGTGAATCGGGACAATCCTATGGTATACCCACTGACTGCATCACCTTACAATCACTTGTAACATTGTGAATCGGCACAATCCTATGGTATACCCACTGACTGCATCACCTTACAATCACGTGTACAGCTGTGAATCGGCACAATCCTATGGTATACCCACTGACTGCATCACCTTACAATCACGTGTAACATTGTGAATCGGAACAATCCTATGGTATACCCACTGACTGCATCACCTTACAATCACGTGTACAGCTGTGAATCGGGACAATCCTATGGTATACCCACTGACTGCATCACCTTACAATCACGTGTACAGCTGTGAATCGGGACAATCCTATGGTATACCCACTGACTGCATCACCTAACAATCACGTGTACAGCTGTGAATCGGCACAATCCTATGGTATACCCACTGACTGCATCACCTTACAATCACGTGTAACAGCTGTGAATCGGCACAATCCTATGGTATACCCACTGACTGCATCACCTTACAATCGCGTGTAACATTGTGAATCGGCACAATCCTATGGTATACCCACTGACTGCATCACCTTACAATCACGTGTAACATTGTGAATCGGGACAATCCTATGGTATACTCACTGACTGCATCACCTTACAATCACGTGTACCATTGTGAATCGGGACAATCCTATAGTAAACCCACTGACTGCATCACCTTACAATCACGTGTAACATTGTGAATCGGAACAAACCTATAGTAAACCCACTGACTGCATCACCTTACAATCACGTGTACAGCTGTGAATCGGGACAATCCTATGGTATACCCACTGACTGCATCACCTTACAATCACGTGTAACATTGTGAATCCAGACAATCCTATTGTAAACCCCTACCATATCATTGCATGTGTCAGCTAATTACATATAGCTGAATAAATACCACAACGACCACTGAGTGAACGAATCTTCGCAACCAGCAATTTTTATCTTACACCATGCAGTCCTGCCATTACCCTACTAGTACACCAGTTGGAGTTGGGATTGAAATACAAACATAACTGGTTTCCTATATACAATACTTTAGCCAGCAATTGTATTTCTATTGGAAGTATTGTTTCATATTGATTAGCGGACGGTCTTCAACATGTTCAAGGTCGACGTAAAGTGGAGACGGAAGCAATGGAACAGACCGTTCTGATGCCTGTATTTGAACAATGCAGGCAACAATGGGGGCATCATGGGACATTATAACGGTTTTCTGGAGATCAATACTCTTGTCACTTGGGTATTGGAATTGAATTTATCGGAGAGCATGCGTGAACCTGTATTCAGGAATCGTTGGCTTAAAACATAACAGAGACACCAGGGCCACTTAGTAGATTAGTAGATTACGTTATACTTTCTACTTTCGTTTTACATGACTACGTATCTTCCCGTTTTCCCCAGGGTACGGAGATGGTCAGACGGACAGCCGGTCAGGGGTCTCAATGGAACAGTTAACTGAGGAAGCATCGGTACCCTGCACACAAATCAATAAATCATTCGTTGTCAGTTGCTCTTATCAAATGGAACTGGCAATAAATCAGCCAACGTTGGGAAACAGTAGACATCGTGTCAGCCGTGGGGTGTGTGGCAAGGCTTCGGCCGGGGGAGGTAAACGGTAGACATCGTGTCAGCCGTGGGGTGTGTGGCAAGGCTTCGGCCGGGGGAGGTAAACGGTAGGATGGGAACAGCGAGGTGAAATAGGGCAGTGCTAACTTAAGTTCCCTTACACAACATATATAAACTATGTAAATATATTAATTTGTATAATTCAGGCACGTCTAAATAACACTGTGCCATTCACTGCGGCAGTGACTGACGGCGGTGGTGTCGTTATACACTCAACCCTGTCGTACACCTCACCCAGCAGTGACTGACGGTGGTGGTGTCGTTATACACTCAACCCTGTCGTCCACCTCACCCAGCAGTGACTGACGGTGGTGGTGTCGTTATACACTCAACCCTGTCGTCCACCTCACCCAGCAGTGACTGACGGTGGTGGTGTCGTTATACACTCAACCCAGTCGTCCACCTCACCCAGCAGTGACTGACGGTGGTGGTGTCGTTATACACTCAACCCTGTCGTCCACCTCACCCAGCAGTGACTGACGGTGGTGGTGTCGTTATACACTCAACCCTGTCGTCCACCTCACCCAGCAGTGACTGACGGTGGTGGTGTCGTTATACACTCAACCCTGTCGTCCACCTCACCCAGCAGTGACTGACGGTGGTGGTGTGGCTATACACTCAACCGGCTATATAGAACATAATCATGTTACATTGTGTAGTATTATATACGTTCCCGCTGTATAGAACATAATCATGTTACATTGGGTAGTATTATATATATTCCCGCTGTATAAAACATAATCATGTTACACTGTGTAGTATTATATACGTTCCCGCTGTATAGAACATAATCATGTTACATTGTGTAGTATTATATACGTTCCCGCTGTATAGAACATAATCATGTTACACTGTGTAGTATTATATACGTTCCCGCTGTATAGAACATAATCATGTTACATTGGGTAGTATTATATATATTCCCGCTGTATAAAACATAATCATGTTACATTGTGTAGTATTATATACGTTCCCGCTGTATAGAACATAATCATGTTACATTGGGTAGTATTATATATATTCCCGCTGTATAAAACATAATCATGTTACATTGTGTAGTATTATATACGTTCCCGCTGTATAGAACATAATCATGTTACACTGTCTAGTATTATATACGTTCCCGCTGTATAGAACATAATCATGTTACATTGTGTAGTATTATATACGTTCCCGCTGTATAGAACATAATCATGTTGCATTGTGTAGTATTATATACGTTCCCGCTGTATAGAACATAATCATGTTGCATTGTGTAGTATTATATACGTTCCCGCTGTATAGAACATAATCATGTTACATTGTGTAGGAATATAGCTGTTTCTGTTGTAGAAAATATCATCATGCTTCACTGTGTAGAATTCTATATCATCCGTCTGTTTAGAGTACCATCATGTTACGCTGTGCAGGAATATATCCATTCATTGTTGAATTTTACAGATCTGAGAGTAATCTTTAGTTGGCCGACACCGACTAGTTTTAGGGAGTGTCATTGTTTTGAGTACGCGAGAAACACTGTGGCGGCGGCATGTTATGATGACCTTTCTTGTACACAAGAACCATATATACCGCTTCCACACACTGAACTAAACAGTCGCCCTCCCGCCATGATAATCAAAGAGCACATGTCGAAGGCGACTCTTGCTGACATGAACATTGAAATTACGCCACGCTGATTGCATCCCCGAACAGACATATGCTTAAAACCGAGCAAAATAACTTGAGCAGAGCTGTTTCTGTGATTAATCGATCTCTTGCCAGATATTCATTGACATATCGATCACGCAGCAGCTTAATGCAAGGTCACATTAAGACTCTCAACAGCTGGCCAATACAGGCATCACAGTATAAACCTACAGTTGGTCCGCCCGGGGTTGTGATCCATTACAGTATAAACCTGCCTTCCACAACGAGGACCACTGTCCATTACATCGACAGTTATAAACCTACACACCCACCTTCCATTACAGTATAAACTGCACTGGCACAGGTCACACAAGGTCCTCAAGACAAACTTTGACAATGTGTTACAGTATAAACCTTTCACACCAACCTTACCATTTGATATATGACCACCTACACTCCACCAACCTTCCATCACAGTATAAACCTCTACCCACACCCATTACCTTCCATTACAGTATAAACCTACACACCGACCTTCCTTACAATAACAGAATAAACCTACAACCTACACACCAACCTTCCATACACCTACACACCAACCTTCAGTACAGTATAAACCTACACTGACCTTCTATTACAGTATAAACCTACACTTCCATTCACAGTATAAACCTACACACTGACCTACCATCACAGAATAAACCTACACACCGACCTTCAATCACAGTATAAACCTACACACCAACCTTCCATTACAGTATAAACCTACACCAACCTTCCATCACAGTATAAACCTACACACTGACCTTCCATTACAGTATAAACTCTACACACCGACCTTCCATTACAATATAAACCTACACACCAACCTTTCATCACAGTATAAGCCTACACACCAACCTTCCATTACAGTATAAACCTACACCAACCTTCCAATACAGTATAAACCTATACACTCACCTTCCATTACAGTATAAACCTATACACCAAACTTCCATTACAGTATAAACCTAAACACCAACCTTCCATTACAGTATAAACACACACAAAGACCTTCCACCACACTATAAACCAACACACCAACCTTCCATTACAGTATAAACCTACACACAGACCTTCCATCACACTATAAACTTACACACCAACCTTCCATTAGAGTATAAACCTACACACCAACCTTCCATCACACTATAAACCTACACACCAACCTTCCATTACAGTATAAACCTACACACAGACCTTCCATTACAGTATAAACCTACACACCCTACACACCAACCTTCCATTACAGTATAAACCTACACACCAACCTTCCATTACAGTATAAACCTACACACCAACCTTCCATCACAGTATAAACCTATACACCGACCTTCCATGACAGTATAAACCTACATACCAACCTTCCTTTACAGTATAAACCTACATCAAACTTCCATTACAGTATAAACCTACACACCAAGCTTTCAGTACAGTACAAACCTTCACACCAACCTTCCATTACTGTATAAACCTGCACACCAAACTTCCATTACAGTATAAAATTACACACAGACCTTCCATCACAGTATAAACCTAAACACCATCCTTCCATCACAGTATAAACCTACACACCAACATTCCATAACAGTATAAACCTATACACCGACCTTCCATTACGGTATAAACCTACACACCAACCTTCTATTACAGTATAAACCTACACACATACATTCCATCACACTATAAACCTATACACCGACCTTCCATTACAGTATAAACCCATACCCGTCCTTCCATTACAGTATAAACCTACACACAGACATTCCATCACAGTATAAACCTATACACCGACCACCAATTACAGTATAAACCTACACACCGACCTTCCATTACAGCACAAACGTACACACCAACCTTAGATTACAGTATAAAATTATACACCGACCTTCCATCATAGTATAAACCTACACACCCACCTTCCATTACAGTATAAACCTACACACCAACCTTCCATTACTGTATAAACCTACACACTGACGTTGCATCACAGTATAAACCTACACACCAACCTTTCATTAGGGTACAAACCTATACACCAACCTTCCATTACAGTATAAACCTACACACCAACCATCCATTATAGTATAAACCTAGACACAGACCTTCCATCACAGTATAAACCTACACACCGACCTTCCATTACAGTACAAACCTATACACCGACCTACCATTACAGTATAAACCTACACACAGACCTTCAATCACATTATAAACCTACACACCGATCTTCCATAACAGTATAAACCTACACACCGACCTTCCATTACAGCACAAACGTACACACCAACCTTAGATTACAGTATAAAATTATACACCGACCTACCATTACAGTACAAACCTGCACACAAACCTTCCATTACAGTATAAACCAAAACACCGATCTTCCATCACAGTATAAACCAGCACACCATCCTTCCATTACGGTATAAACATACACACAGACCTTCCATAACAGTATTATCCTACACACCAACCTTCCATTACAGTATAAACCTACACACCAACCTTCCATTACAGTATAAACCTACACACCAGACCTTCCATTACAGTATAAACCTACACACCAACCTTCCATTACAGTATAAACCTACACACCAACCTTCCATTACAGTATAAACCTACACACCAACCTTCCATCACAGTATAAACCTACACACCAACCTTCCATTACAGTATAAACCTACACACCAACCTTCCATTACAGTATAAACCTACACACCAACCTTCCATTACAGTATAAACCTACACACCAACCTTCCATTACAGTATAAACCTACACACCAACCTTCCATTACAGTATAAACCTACACACCAACCTTCCATTACAGTATAAACTCTACACACCAACCTTCCATTACAGTATATAAAACCTTCCATTACAGTATACCTACACACCAACCTTCCATTACAGTATAAACCTACACACCAACCTTCCATTACAGTATAAACCTACACACACAACCTTCCATTACAGTATAAACCTACACACCAACCTTCCATTACAGTATAAACCTACACACCGACCTTCCATTACAGTATAAACCTACACACCAACCTTCCATTACAGTATAAACCTACACACCAACCTTCCATTACAGTATAAACCTACACACCAACCTTCCATTACAGTATAAACCTCTACACACCAACCTTCCATTACAGTATAAACCTACACACCAACCTTCCATTACAGTATAAACCTACACACAGACCTTCCATCACAGTATAAACCTACACACCAACCTTCCATTACAGTATAAACCTACACACCAACCTTCCATTACAGTATAAACCTACACACCAACCTTCCATTACAGTATAAAGTATACACACACAACCTTCCATTACAGTATAAACCTACACACCAACCTTCCATTACAGTATAAACCTACACACCAACCTTCCATTACAGTATAAACCTACACACCAACCTTCCATTACAGTATAAACCTACACACCAACCTTCCATCACAGTACAGTATAAACCTACACACCAACCTTCCATTACAGTATAAACCTACACACCAACCTTCCATTACAGTATAAACCTACACACTGACCTTCCATTACAGTATAAACCTACACACCAACCTTCCATTACAGTATAAACCTACACACCAACCTTCCATTACAGTATAAACCTACACACCAACCTTCCATCACAGTATAAACCTACACACCAACCTTCCATTACAGTATAAACCTTGCACACACCAACCTTCCATTACAGTATAAACCTACACACCAACCTTCCATTACAGTATAAACCTACACACCAACCTTCCATTTACAGTATAAACCTACACACCAACCTTCCATTACAGTATAAAACCTACACACCAACCTTCCATTACAGTATAAACCTACACACCAACCTTCCATTACAGTATAAACCTACACACCAACCTTCCATTACAGTATAAACCTACACACCAACCTTCCATTACAGTATAAACCTACACACCAACCTTCCATTACAGTATAAACCTACACACCAACCTTCCATTACAGTATAAACCTACACACCTTCCATTACCTTTCCATTACATTATAAAACCTACACACCAACCTTCCATTACAGTATAAACCTACACACCAACCTTCCATTACAGTATAAACCTACACACCAACCTTCCATTACAGTATAAACCTACACACCAACCTTCCATTACAGTATAAACCTACACACCAACCTTCCATTACAGTATAAACCTACACACCAACCTTCCATTACAGTATAAACCTACACACCAACCTTCCATTACAGTATAAACCTACACACCAACTTCTTCCATTACAGTATAAACTCTACACACCAACCTTCCATTACAGTATAAACCTACACACCAACCTTCCATTACAGTATAAACCTACACACTAACCTTCCATTACAGTATAAACTCTACACACCAACCTTCCATTACAGTATAAACCTACACACCACCTTCCATTACAGTATAAACCTACACACCAACCTTCCATTACAGTATAAACCTACACACCAACCTTCCATTACAGTATAAACCTACACACCAACCTTCCATTACAGTATAAACCTACACACCAACCTTCCATCACAGTATAAACCTACACACAGACCTTTCCATCACAGTATAAACCTACACACCTTCAGACCTTCCATTACAGTATAAACCTACACAACCTTCCATTACACATAAACCACCTTCCATTACAGTATAAACCTACACACCAACCTTCCATTACAGTATAAACCTACACACCAACACCTTCCATCACAGTATAAACCTACACACCAACCTTCCATTACAGTATAAACCTACACACCAACCTTCCATTACAGTATAAACCTACACACCAACCTTTCCATTACAGTATAAACCTACACACCAACCTTCCATTACAGTATAAACCTACACACCAACCTTCCATTACAGTATAAACCTACACACCAACCTTCCATTACAGTATAAACCTACACACCAACCTTCCATTACAGTATAAACCTACACACCAACCTTCCATTACAGTATAAACCATACACACCAACCTTCCTTCCATTACAGTATAAACCTACACACCAACCTTCCATTACAGTATAAACCTACACACCAACCTTCCATTACAGTATAAACCTACACACCAACCTTCCATTACAGTATAAACTCTACACACCAACCTTCCATTACAGTATAAACCTACACACCAACCTTCCATTACAGTATAAACCTACACACCAACCTTCCATTACAGTATAAACCTACACACCACCTTCCATTACAGTATAAACCTACACACACCAACCTTCTCCATTACAGTATAAACCTACACACCAACCTTCCATTACAGTATAAACCTACACACCAACCTTTCCATTACAGTATAAACCTACACACCAACCTTCCATTACAGTATAAACCTACACACCAACCTTCCATTACAGTATAAACCTACACACCAACCTTCCATTACAGTATAAACCTACACACCAACCTTCCATTACAGTATAAACCTACACACCAACCTTTCCATTACAGTATAAACCTACACACCACCTTCCATTACAGTATAAACCTACACACCAACCTTCCATTACAGTATAAACCTACACACCAACCTTCCATTACAGTATAAACCTACACACAAACCTTCCATTACAGTATAAACCTACACACCAACCTTCCATTACAGTATAAACCTACACACCAACCTTCCATTACAGTATAAACCTACACACCAACCTTCCATTACAGTATAAACCTACACACCGACCTTCCATTACAGTATAAACCTACACACCAACCTTCCATTACAGTATAAACCTACACACCAACCTTCCATTACAGTATAAACCTACACACCAACCTTCCATTACAGTATAAACCTACACACCAACCTTCCATTACAGTATAAACCTACACACCAACCTTCCATCCAGTATAAACCTACAACCTTCCATTACCTTCCACCAACCTTCCATACAGTATAAACCTACACACCAACCTTCCATTACAGTATAAACCTACACACCAACCTTCCATTACAGTATAAACCTACACACCAACCTTCCATTACAGTATAAACCTACACACCAACCTTCCATTACAGTATAAACCTACACACCAACCTTCCATTACAGTATAAACCTACACACCAACCTTCCATTACAGTATAAACCTACACACCAACCTTCCATTACAGTATAAACCTACACACCAACCTTCCATTACAGTATAAACCTACACACCAACCTTCCATTACAGTATAAACCTACACACCAACCTTCCATTACAGTATAAACTCTACACACCAACCTTCCATTACAGTATAAACCTACACACCAACCTTCCATTACAGTATAAACCTACACACCAACCTTCCATTACAGTATAAACCTACACACCAACCTTCCATTACAGTATAAACCTACACACCAACCTTCCATTACAGTATAAACCTACACACCAACACACAGTAACCTTCCATTACAGTATAAACCTACACACCGACCTTCCATTACAGTATAAACCTACACACCAACCTTCCATTACAGTATAAACCTACACACCAACCTTCCATTACAGTATAAACCTACACACCACCTTCCATTACAGTATAAACCTATACACACCAACCTTTTCCATTACAGTATAAACCACACCAACCTTACACACCAACCCTTCCATTACAGTATAAACCTACACACCAACCTTCCATTACAGTATAAACCTACACACCAACCTTCCATTACAGTATAAACCTACACACCAACCTTCCATTACAGTATAAACCTACACACATTCAACCTTTCCATTACAGTATAAAAAACCTACACACCAACCTTCCATTACAGTATAAACCTACACACCAACCTTCCATTACAGTATAAACCTACACACCAACCTTCCATTACAGTATAAACCTACACACCAACCTTCCATTACAGTATAAACCTACACACCAACCTTCCATTACAGTATAAACTCTACACACCAACCTTCCATTACAGTATAAACCTATACACACCAACCTTCCATTACAGTATAAACCTACACACAGACCTTCCATTACAGTATAAACCTACACACCAACCTTCCATTACAGTATAAACCTACACACCAACCTTCCATTACAGTATAAACCTACACACCAACCTTCCATTACAGTATAAACCTACACACCAACCTTCCATTACAGTATAAACCTACACACCAACCTTCCATTACAGTATAAACCTACACACCAACCTTCCATTACAGTATAAACCTACACACCAACCTTCCATTACAGTATAAACCTACACACCAACCTTCCATTACACAGTATAAACCTACACACCAACCTTCCATTACAGTATAAACCTACACACCAACCTTCCATTACAGTATAAACCTACACACCAACCTTCCATTACAGTATAAACCTACACACCAACCTTCCATTACAGTATAAACCTACACACCAACCTTCCATTACAGTATAAACCTACACACAACCTTCCATTACAGTATAAACCTACACACCTGACCTTCCATTACAGTATAAACTCTACACACCAACCTTCCATTACAGTATAAACCTACACACCAACCTTCCATTACAGTATAAACCTACACACCAACCTTCCATTACAGTATAAACCTACACACCAACCTTCCATTACAGTATAAACCTACACACCAACCTTCCATTACAGTATAAACCTACACACCGACCTTCCATTACAGTATAAACCTACACACCAACCTTCCATTACAGTATAAACCTACACACCAACCTTCCATTACAGTATAAACCTACACACCAACCTTCCATTACAGTAGTATAAACCTACACACACCAACCTTCCATTACAGTATAAACCTACACACTGACCTTCCATTACAGTATAAACCTACACACCAACCTTCCATTACAGTATAAACCTACACACCAACCTTCCATTACAGTATAAACCTACACACCAACCTTCCATTACAGTATAAACCTACACACCAACCTTCCATTACAGTATAAACCTACACACCAACCTTCCATTACAGTATAAACCTACACACCAACCTTCCATTACAGTATAAACCTACACACCAACCTTCCATTACAGTATAAACCCATACACACCAACCTTCCATTACAGTATAAACCTATACACCAACCTTTCCATTACAGTATAAACCTACACACCAACCCTTCCATTACAGTATAAACCTACACACCAACCTTCCATTACAGTATAAACCTACACACCAACCTTCCATTACAGTATAAACCTACACACCAACCTTCCATTACAGTATAAACCTACACACCACCTTCCATTACAGTATAAACCTACACACCAACCTTCCATTACAGTATAAACCTACACACCAACCTTCCATTACAGTATAAACCTACACACCAACCTTCCATTACAGTATAAACCTACACACCAACCTTCCATTACAGTATAAACCTACACACCAACCTTCCATTACAGTATAAACCTACACACCAACCTTCCATTACAGTATAAACCTACACACCAACCTTCCATTACAGTATAAACCTACACACCAACCTTCCATTACAGTATAAACCTACACACAGAACCTTCCATCACAGTATAAACCTACACACCAACCTTCCATTACAGTATAAACCTACACACCAACCTTCCATTACAGTATAAACCTCTACACACAACCTTCCATTACAGTATAAACCTACACACCAACCTTCCATTACAGTATAAACCTACACACCAACCTTCCATTACAGTATAAACCTACACACCAACCTTCCATTAGTATAAAACCTACACACCAACCTTCCATTACAGTATAAAACCTACACACCAACCTTTCCATTACAGTATAAACCTACACACACCACCTTCCATTACACAGTATAAACCTACACACCAACCTTCCATTACAGTATAAACCTACACACCAACCTTCCATTACAGTATAAACCTACACACCAACCTTCCATTACAGTATAAACCTACACACCAACCTTCCATTACAGTATAAACCTACACACCAACCTTCCATTACAGTATAAACCTACACACCAACCTTCCATCACAGTATAAACCTACACACCAACCTTCCATTACAGTATAAACTCTACACACAACCTTCCATTACAGTATAAACCTACACACCAACCTTCCATTACAGTATAAACCTACACACCAACCTTTCATTACAGTATAAACTCTACACACCAACCTTCCATCACAGTATAAACCTACACACCAACCTTCCATTACAGTATAAACCTACACACCAACCTTTCCATTACAGTATAAACCTACACACCAACCTTCCATTACAGTATAAACTCTACACACCAACCTTCCATTACAGTATAAACCTACACACCAACCTTCCATTACAGTATAAACCTACACACCAACCTTCCATTACAGTATAAACCTACACACCAACCTTCCATTACAGTATAAACCTACACACCAACCTTTCCATTACAGTATAAACCTCTACACACCAACCTTCCATTACAGTATAAACTCTACACACCAACCTTCCATTACAGTATAAACCTACACACCACCTTCCATTACAGTATAAACCTACACACAGACCTTCCATCACAGTATAAACCTACACACCAACCTTCCATTACAGTATAAACCTACACACCAACCTTCCATTATTACAGTATATAAACCTACACACCAACCTTCCATTACAGTATAAACCTACACACCAACCTTCCATTACAGTATAAACCTACACACCAACCTTCCATTACAGTATAAACCTACACACCAACCTTCCATTACAGTATAAACCTACACACCAACCTTCCATTACAGTATAAACCTACACACCAACCTTCCATTACAGTATAAACCTACTACACACCAACCTTCCATTACAGTATAAACCTACACACAACCTTCCATTACAGTATAAACCTTCCTTCCATCACAGTATAAACCTACACACTGAACCTTCCATTACAGTATAAACCTACACACCAACCTTCCATTACAGTATAAACCTACACACCAACCTTCCATTACAGTATAAACCTACACACCAACCTTCCATTACAGTATAAACTCTACACACCAACCTTCCATTACAGTATAAACCTACACACCAACCTTTCCATTACAGTATAAACCTACACACCAACCTTCCATTTACAGTATAAACCTACACACCAACCTTCCATTACAGTATAAACCTACACACTGACCTTCCATTACAGTATAAACCTACACACCAACCTTCCATTACAGTATAAACCTACACACCAACCTTCCATTACAGTATAAACCTACACACTGACCTTTCCATCACAGTATAAACCTACACACCAACCTTCCATTACAGTATAAACCTACACACCAACCTTCCATTACAGTATAAACCTACACACCAACCTTTCCATTACAGTATAAACTCTACACACCAACCTTCCATTACAGTATAAACCTACACACCAACCTTTCCATTACAGTATAAACCTATACACCAACCTTCCATTACAGTATAAACCTACACACCAACCTTCCATTACAGTATAAACCTACACCTACACACCAACCTTCCATTACAGTATAAACCTACACACCAACCTTCCATTACAGTATAAACCTACACACCAACCTTCCATTACAGTATAAACCTACACACCAACCTTCCATTACAGTATAAACCTACACACCAACCTTCCATTACAGTATAAAACCTACACACCAACCTTCCATTACAGTATAAACCTACACACCAACCTTCCATTACAGTATAAACCTACACACCAACCTTCCATTACAGTATAAACCTACACACCAACCTTCCATTACAGTATAAACCTACACACCAACCTTCCATTACAGTATAAACCTACACACCAACCTTCCATTACAGTATAAACCTACACACCAACTCTTCCATTACAGTATAAACCTACACACCAACCTTCCATTACAGTATAAACCTACACACCAACCTTCCATTACAGTATAAACCTACACACCAACCTTCCATTACAGTATAAACCTACACACCAACCTTCCATTACAGTATAAACCTACACACAACCTTCCATTACAGTATAAACCTACACACCAACCTTCCATTACAGTATAAACCTACACACCAACCTTCCATTACAGTATAAACCTACACCAACCTTCCATTACAGTATACCTTCCATTCCACAGTATAAACCTACACACCAACCTTCCATTACAGTATAAACCTACACACCAACCTTCCATTACAGTATAAACCTACACACCAACCTTCCATTACAGTATAAACCTACACACCAACCTTCCATTACAGTATAAACCTACACACCAACCTTCCATTACAGTATAAACCTACACACCAACCTTCCATTACAGTATAAACCTACACACCAACCTTCCATTACAGTATAAACCTACACACCAACCTTCCATTACAGTATAAACCTACACACCAACCTTCCATTACAGTATAAACCTACACACCAACCTTCCATTACAGTATAAACCTACACACCAACCTTCCATTACAGTATAAACCTACACACCAACCTTCCATTACAGTATAAACCTACACACCAACCTTCCATTACAGTATAAACCTACACACCAACCTTCCATTACAGTATAAACCTACACACCAACCTTCCATTACAGTATAAACCTACACACTGACCTTCCATTACAGTATAAACCTACACACCAACCTTCCATTACAGTATAAACTCTACACACCGACCTTTCCATTACAGTATAAACCTACACACCAACCTTCCATTACAGTATAAACCTACACACCAACCTTCCATTACAGTATAAACCTACACACCAACCTTCCATTACAGTATAAACCTACACACCAACCTTCCATTACAGTATAAACCTACACACCAACCTTCCATTACAGTATAAACCTACACACCAACCTTTCCATTACAGTATAAACCTACACACCAACCTTCCATTACAGTATAAACCTACACACCAACCTTCCATTACAGTATAAACCTACACACCAACCTTCCATTACAGTATAAACCTACACACACCAACCTTCCATTACAGTATAAACCTACACACCAACCTTCCATTACAGTATAAACCTACACACCAACCTTCCATTACAGTATAAACCTACACACTGACCTTCCATTACAGTATAAACCTACACACCAACCTTCCATTACAGTATAAACCTACACACCAACCTTCCATTACAGTATAAACCTACACACTGACCTTCCATTACAGTATAAACCTACACACTAACCTTCCATTACAGTATAAAAACCTACACACTAACCTTCCATTACAGTATAAACCTACACACCAACCTTCCATTACAGTATAAACCTACACACCAACCTTCCATTACAGTATAAACCTCACACACCAACCTTCCATTACAGTATAAACCTACACACCAACCTTCCATTACAGTATAAACCTACACACACAACCTTTCCATTACAGTATAAACCTACACACCAACCTTCCATTACACAGTATAAACCTACACACCAACCTTCCATTACAGTATAAAACCTACACACCAACCTTCCATTACAGTATAAACCTACACACCAGTATACCTTCCATTACAGTATAAACCTACACACCAACCTTCCATTACAGTATAAACCTACACACCAACCTTCCATTACAGTATAAACCTACACACCAACCTTCCATTACAGTATAAACCTACACACCAACCTTCCATTACAGTATAAACCTACACACCAACCTTCCATTACAGTATAAACCTACACACCAACCTTCCATTACAGTATAAACCTACACACTGACCTTCCATTACAGTATAAACCTACACACCAACCTTCCATTACAGTATAAACCTACACACCAACCTTCCATTACAGTATAAACCTACACACCAACCTTCCATTACAGTATAAACCTACACACCAACCTTCCATTACAGTATAAACTCTACACACACCAACCTTCCATTACAGTATAAACCTACACACCAACCTTCCATTACAGTATAAACCTACACACCACCTTCCATTACAGTATAAACCTACACACCAACCTTCCATTACAGTATAAACCTACACACCAACCTTCCATTACAGTATAAACCTATACACCAACCTTCCATTACTACACAACCTATGCAACCTTCCATTACAGTATAAACCTACACACCAACCTTCCATTACAGTATAAACCTACACACCAACCTTCCATTACAGTATAAACCTACACACCAACCTTCCATTACAGTATAAACCTACACACCAACCTTCCATTACAGTATAAACCTACACACTGACCTTCCATCACAGTATAAACCTACACACCAACCTTCCATTACAGTATAAACCTACACACCAACCTTCCATTACAGTATAAACCTACACACCAACCTTCCATTACAGTATAAACCTACACACCAACCTTCCATTACAGTATAAACCTACACACCTACCTTCCATTACAGTATAAACCTACACACCAACCTTCCATTACAGTATAAACCTACACACCAACCTTCCATTACAGTATAAACCTACACACCAACCTTCCATTACAGTATAAACCTACACACCAACCTTCCATTACAGTATAAACCTACACACCAACCTTCCATTACAGTATAAACCTACACACCTTCCTTCCATTACAGTATAAACCTCTACACACCAACCTTCCATTACAGTATAAACCTACACACAGACCTTCCATTACAGTATAAACCTACACACCAACCTTTCCATTACAGTATAAACCTACACACCAACCCTTTCCATTACAGTATAAACCTACACACCAACCTTCCATTACAGTATAAACCTACACACCAACCTTCCATTACAGTATAAACCTACACACCGACCTTCCATTACAGTATAAACCTACACACCAACCTTCCATTACAGTATAAACCTACACACCAACCTTCCATTACAGTATAAACCTACACACCAACCTTCCATTACAGTATAAACCTACACACCAACCTTCCATTACAGTATAAACCTACACACCAACCTTCCATTACAGTATAAACCTACACACACTGACCTTCCATTACAGTATAAACCTACACACCAACCTTCCATTACAGTATAAACTCTACACACCAACCTTCCATTACGGTATAGAACCTATAAACCTACACACCTAACCTTCCATTACAGTATAAACCTACACACCAAACCTTCCATTACAGTATAAACCTACACACCAACCTTCCATTACAGTATAAACCTACACACCAACCTTCCATTACAGTATAAACCTACACACCAACCTTCCATTACAGTATAAACCTACACACCAACCTTCCATTACAGTATAAACCTACACACCAACCTTCCATTACAGTATAAACCTACACACCAACCTTCCATTACAGTATAAACCTACACACCAACCTTCCATTACAGTATAAACCTACACACCAACCTTCCATTACAGTATAAACCTACACACCAACCTTCCATTACAGTATAAACCTACACACCAACCTTCCATTACAGTATAAACCTACACACCAACCTTCCATTACAGTATAAACCTACACACCAACCTTCCATTACAGTATAAACCTACACACCAACCTTCCATTACAGTATAAACCTACACACCAACCTTCCATTACAGTATAAACCTACACACCAACCTTCCATTACAGTATAAACCTACACACCAACCTTTCCATTACAGTATAAACCTACACACCAACCTTCCATTACAGTATAAACCTACACACCAACCTTCCATTACAGTATAAACCTACACACAAACCTTCCATTACAGTATAAACCTACACACCAACCTTCCATTACAGTATAAACCTACACACCAACCTTCCATTACAGTATAAACCTACTACACACTAACCTTCCATTACAGTATAAACCTACACACCAACCTTCCATTACAGTATAAACCTACACACCAACCTTCCATTACAGTATAAACCTACACACCAACCTTCCATTACAGTATAAACCTACACACCAACCTTCCATTACAGTATAAACCTCTACACACCAACCTTCCATTACAGTATAAACCTACACACCAACCTTCCATTACAGTATAAACCTACACACACCAACCTTCCATTACAGTATAAACCTACACACCAACCTTCCATTACAGTATAAACCTATACACCAACCTTCCATTACAGTATAAACCTACACCTATTACACACCTTACCTTCCATTACAGTATAAACCTACACACCAACCTTCCATTACAGTATAAACCTACACACCAACCTTTCCATTACAGTATAAACCTACACACCAACCTTCCATTACAGTATAAACCTACACACCAACCTTCCATTACAGTATAAACCTACACACCAACCTTCCATTACAGTATAAACTCTACACACCAACCTTCCATTACAGTATAAACCTACACACCAACCTTTCCATTACAGTATAAACCTACACACCAACCTTTCCATTACAGTATAAACCTACACACCAACCTTTCCATTACAGTATAAACCTACACACACCAACCTTCCATTACAGTATAAACCTACACACAGACCTTCCATTACAGTATAAACCTACACACCAACCTTCCATTACAGTATAAACCTACACACCACCTTCCATTACAGTATAAACCTACACACCAACCTTCCATTACAGTATAAACCTACACACACCGACCTTCCATTACAGTATAAACCTATACACCGACCTTCCATTACAGTATAAACCTATCCCAACCTTCCATTACAGTATAAACTCTACACACCAACCTTCCATTACAGTATAAACCTACACACCACCTTCCATTACAGTATAAACCTACACACCAACCTTCCATTACAGTATAAACCTACACACCAACCTTCCATTACAGTATAAACCTACACACCAACCTTCCATTACAGTATAAACCTACACACACCTGACCTTCCATTACAGTAATAAACCTACACACCAACCTTCCATTACAGTATAAACCTACACACCAACCTTCCATTACAGTATAAACCTACACACCCAACCTTCCATTACAGTATAAACCTACACACCAACCTTTCCATTACAGTATAAACCTACACACCACCTTCCATTACAGTATAAACCTACACACCAACCTTCCATTACAGTATAAACCTACACACCAACCTTCCATTACAGTATAAACCTACACACCAACCTTCCATTACAGTATAAACCTACACACTTTCCATCACCTATAAACCTACATTATTACAGTATAAACCTACACACCAACCTTCCATTACAGTATAAACCTACACACAACCTTCCATTACAGTATAAACCTACACAGCAACTTTCCATCACAGTATAAACCTATACACCGATCTTCCATTACAGTATAAACCTACACACCAACCTTTCATTACAGTATAAACCTACACACCAACCTTCCATTACAGTATAAACCTACACACCAACCATCCATCACAGTATAAACCTACACACCAACCTTCCATTACAGTATAAACCTACACACTAACCTTCCATTACAGTATAAACCTACACACCAACCTTCCATTACAGTATAAACCTACAAACCGACCTTCCATTACAGTATAAACCTACACACCAACCATGAATTACAGTATAAACCTACAACCTATCTTCCATGACAGTATAAACCTACACACAGACCTTCAATCACAGAATAAACCTACACACCAACCTTCCATCACAGAATAAACATACACACTCACCTTCCATCACACTATAAGCCAACACACGAACCTTTCATTACAGTATAAACCTACACACCAAACTTCCATTACAGTTTGAACCTACACACTGACCTTCCATCACAGTATAAACCTATACACCGACCTTTCCTCACAGTATAAACCTACACACAGACCTTCCATTCCAGTATAAACCTACACACCAACCTTCCATTACAGTATAAACCTACACACCAACCTTCCATTGCAGTATAAAACTATACACCGACCTTCCATTAAAGTATAAACCTATACGCCAACCTTTCATTACAGTACAAACCTACACACTAACCTTCCATTACAGTATAAACCTACACACCAACCTTCCATCACAGTATAAACCTACACACCAACCTTCCATTACAGTATAAACCTACACACCAACCTTTCCTTTCCATTACAGTATAAACCTACACACCGACCTTCCATTACAGTATAAACCTACACACCAACCTTCCATCACAGTATAAACCTATACACCGACCTTCCATTACAGTATAAACCTACACACCGACCTTCCATTACAGTATAAACCTACACACCAACCTTCCATTACAGTATAAACCTACACACCAACCTTCCATTACAGTATAAACCTACACACCAACCTTTCCATCACAGTATAAACCTACACACCAACCTTCCATTACAGTATAAACCTACACACCGACCTTCCATTACAGTATAAACCTACACACCGACCTTCCATTACAGTATAAACCTACACACCAACCTTCCATTACAGTATAAACCTACACACCAACCTTCCATTACAGTATAAACCTACACACCAACCTTTCCATTACAGTATAAACCTATACACCAACCTTCCATTACAGTATAAACCTACACACCAACCTTCCATTACAGTATAAACCTACACACCAACCTTCCATTACAGTATAAACCTACACACCAACCTTCCATTACAGTATAAACCTACACACCAACCTTCCATTACAGTATAAACCTACACACCAACCTTCCATTACAGTATAAACCTACACACCAACCTTCCATTACAGTATAAACCTACACACCAACCTTCCATTACAGTATAAACCTACACACCAACCTTCCATTACAGTATAAACCTACACACCGACCTTCCATTACAGTATAAACCTACACACCAACCTTCCATTACAGTATAAACCTACACACCAACCTTCCATTACAGTATAAACCTACACACACCAACCTTCCATTACAGTATAAACCTACACACAGAACCTTCCATTACAGTATAAACCTACACACCAACCTTCCATTACAGTATAAACCTACACACCAACCTTTCCATTACAGTATAAACCTAAACACCAACCTTCCATTACAGATAAACCTACACACCTATCCTTCCATTACAGTATAAACCTACACACCAACCTTCCATTACAGTATAAACCTACACACCAACCTTCCAT